>NC_092721.1:210921378-210984642 GCF_047496885.1 Scyliorhinus torazame | reverse complement strand
TGAATAATGGGGATGGGGGTGCGGAGGGGGGAGGGAAGGGTGGGTGAAGTGAGGGGTGGGGGGAAGGGCGGGGTGGGGTGGGGGAGGGGTGGAGGGGAGGGTGAATGAGGGGGGAATGGGGCAGGGGCGAGGGGAGGGGATGATGAGGGAGGGGGGATGAGGGGGGAGGGGATGGGGAAGGGGAGGATGAGGGGGGAGGGGATGGGGAAGGGGAGGATGAGGGGGGAGGGGGAGGGAAAGTGGAGGGGGATGAGGGGTGAATGGGAGAGGAGGGTTGGTGGGGGGAGGGGGGAAGGGGAATGGAGAGGAGGGAATGGGGGGAGGGGGGGAGAGGGGAGGGGGGGAGGGGGGGAGGGGAGAGGGGAGGGGGGGGGAGAGGGGAGGGGGGGGGGGAGAGGGGAGGGGGGAGAGGGGAGGGGGGGGGGAGAGGGAGGGGGGGAGGAGGGGGGAATGGAATGGGGGGAAGGGGGGAATGTAATGGGGGAGGGGTGGAATGGGGGGAAGGAATGGGGGAGGGGGGAATGGAATGGGGGAGGGGGGAATGGAATGGGGGAGGGGCAATGGATTGGGGGGAGGGGGGAATGGAATGGGGGAGGGGCAATGGATTGGAGGGGAGGGGGGAATGGAATGGGGGTAGGGACGGGAGGGGGAGGGAAAGGAGGGGTGTGGGGTGGGAGGGGGGAAGGGAGGGGCGGGCGGTAGTGGTGGGGGGTAGGTGAGGGTGAATAATGGGGATGGGGGTGCGGAGGGGGGAGGGAAGGGTGGGTGAAGTGAGGGGTGGGGGGAAGGGAGGGGTGGGGTGGGGGAGGGGTGGAGGGGAGGGTGAATGAGGGGGGAATGGGGCAGGGGCGAGGGGAGGGGATGATGAGGGAGGGGGGATGAGGGGGGAGGGGATGGGGAAGGGGAGGATGAGGGGGAGGGGGAGGGAAAGTGGAGGGGGATGAGGGGTGAATGGGAGAGGAGGGTTGGTGGGGGGAGGGGGGAAGGGGAATGGAGAGGAGGGAATGGGGGAGGTGGGGAATCGGGGGGAGGGGGGGAGGGGGGAATGAGGGGTTGGGGAGGGGGGGCAACCTTCCGGGCGGCCCGTAGCTGGAGTGGTTCACGCCACTCCTTGGCGCCGGTGGGGCCCGCTCCGCCGGTTTGGGGAGAATCCTGCCCAAAGTTTGTCTTAATTGTCATGGGACTGTGCCTTTAAGAAAGGTTTTTGTCTGATCACATGGCTTCAGTGATGTCATTGTGTGGGTGGAGCTGAGCTGTGACTTCTGTGGACTCAGACAGAGAACAGGGGCGAGATTCTCCGACTCCCCGCCGGGTTGGAGAATCGCCGGGGGCTGCCGTGAATCCCGCCCCCGCCGGTTGCCGAAGTCTCCGGCACCGGATATTCGGCGGGGGGCGGGAATTGCGCCGTGCCGGTTGGCGGCCCCCCCCCCCCCCCGGCGATTCTCCAGCCTGGATGGAGGGGGGGGGGGCGGTGGAGGAGCGCACACTGATTGCTGGGGAGGGGGGATTCCCACACGGGGGGGGGGGTCAGCAGGAGTCAGCTGACTTACGGGAGTATTATGGGGGGAGCAAAAGAGCTAGATACGGATCTAGCGGGGGGGGGTGGAGGGGGGAAATAGGGTTGCTGCTGCATTGGCCGATGGGGAACTGGAAACAGAAGAGGTGGTTGGGGCGGGGGGCCCCCGTCTGGGGGACTGGAGAGTGCGGGAGGCGCGGGCACGGGACTGGCCTAGAAAAGGAGATGGCTAGTCGGGGGGGGGGGGGGAGAGGTGGGGGGGAGAGAGGAGGGGAGGAGAGGTGGGAAGCCCCCCAATCCGGCTGATAACGTGGAACGTGAGGGGTCTGAATGGGCCGGTGAAGAGGGCCCGGGTGTTCGCGCACTTGAAGGGACTGGAGGCAGACGTGGTCATGCTCCAAGAGACACATCTGAAGGTGGCAGACCAGGTCAGGTTAAGAAAGGGGTGGGTAACCAGCTAGGATGGGTCCTAGCCGGGGGGGGGGGAAATCGAGTTGCTGCTGCTAAGATCAAGCAGGAGCTGGAGCAAGTGCGGTGGGTCAAGACGGGGATATGCCGCTGTGGGGAACAGGCCGGGTGTGGGGTGCGGGCACGTGGCTGGCCGAGGAGGGGGTCATGGCTAGTCGGCGGGGGTGGGGGCGGATAGCCCCCTAATCCGGCTGATAACCTGGAATGTAAGGGGACTGAATGGGCTGGTTAAGCGGGCCCGCGTGTTCGCGCACCTGAAGGGGCTCAAGGCAGATGTGGTCATGCTCCAGGAGACACACCTGAAGGTGGCAGACCAGGTAAGACTGAGGAAAGGGTGGGTAGGTCAGGTGTTTCACTCGGGGCTAGATGCCAAAAATCGAGGGGTGGCGATCTTGGTGGGAAAGAAGGTGTTATTCGAGGCGTCGAGCATTGTGGCAGATAATGGCGGTAGGTACATAATGGTAAGTGGTAAGTTGCAGGGAGAGAGGGTGGTACTGGTCAATGTGTATGCTCCGAACTGGGACGATGCGGGTTTTATGCGGCGTATGTTGGGTCAGATCCCAGACTTGGAAGTGGGGGGCCTGATAATGGGGGGGGAGACTTTAACACGGTGTTGGATCCGACACTGGATCGCTCCAGGTCTAGGACGGGTAGGAAGCCGGTGGCGGCTAGAGTGTTGAGGGGATTTATGGACCAAATGGGAGGGGTGGACCCTTGGAGATTTGCAAGGCCGTGGGCTAGGGAACTTTCATTCTTCTCACAGCAGGCTTATTCTCGATAAGGCTTATTCTCGAATCGACTTTTTCATTTTGAGTAGGGCGCTGATAGCGAGAGTAGAGGATACCGAGTATTCGGCAATAGCCATTTCGGACCACGCCCCGCATTGGGTGGACTTGGAGATGGGGGAGGAGAGGGACCAGCGCCCGCTGTGGCGCTTGGAGGTGGGGCTGTTGGTGGACGAGGAGGTGAGCAAGCGGGTCCGAGGAAGTATAGAGAGGTACTTGGAGACCAACGACAACGGGGAGGTCCGAGTGGGGATGGTATGGGAGGCACTGAAGGCGGTGGTGAGGGGAGAGCTGATCTCCATCAGGACCCACAAGGAGCGACGGGAGCGGGGGGGAGAGGGAGAGGCTGGTGGGGGAGATGGTGAGGGTAGACAGGAGGTATGCGGAAGAACCTGAGGAAGGATTGTTGAGGGAGAGGCGCAGCCTCCAGTCCGAATTCGACCTGGTGACCACCAGGAAGGCGGAGGTGCAGTGGAGGAAGGCCCAGGGGGCGGTCTACGAGTATGGGGAAAAGGCAAGCCGAATGCTGGCGCAATAGCTTCGGAAGCGGGACGCAGCTAGGGAGATCGGGGGAGTTAAGGACAGGGGAGGGAGCCTGGTGCGGAGTGGGGTTGGCATCAATGGGGTCTTCAGGGACTTCTACGAGGAATTGTACCGATCCGAGCCCCCACGGGAGGAGGGAGGGATGGGCCGTTTCCTGGACCAATTGAGGTTTCCAAAGGTGGAAGAGGGACTGGTGGCGGGACTGGGGGCCCCAATTGGGCTGGAGGAGCTGATCAAAGGGATAGGAAGCAGGCAGGCGGGGAAGGCACCGGGGCCGGACAGTTTCCCGATCAAGTTCTATAAAAAATATATGGACCTGTTGGGCCCGCTGTTAGTTAGGACCTTTAATGAGGCAAGGGAGGGGGGGGCTTTACCCCCAACGATGTCCCGGGCACTGATCTCCTTGATCCTGAAGCGGGACAAGGATCCCCTGCAATGTGGGTCTTACAGACCGATTTCCTTGCTAAATGTAGATGCCAAGGTGCTGGCGAAGGTCTTAGCCATGAGGATTGAGGATTGTGTGCCGCAGATCATCCATGAAGACCAGACGGGGTTTGTGAAGGGGAGACAGTTGAACGCGAATGTGCGGAGGCTTTTGAACGTTATCATGATGCCGGCGAGGGAGGGGGAGGCGGTGATAGTTGTGGCGATGGACGCTGAGAAAGCCTTCGATAGGGTAGAGTGGGGGTACCTGTGGGAGGTGCTGAAGAGGTTCGGGTTTGGGGAGGGGTTTGTCTGGTGGGTTAGGCTGTTGTACGAGGTCCCGATGGCGAGTGTGGCCACAAATAGGAGGAGGTCCGAGTACTTTCGGTTGCACCGAGGGACGAGACAGGGGTGTCCCCTGTCCCCCCTGCTCTTCGACCTGGCGATTGAACCCCTGGCTATGGCACTGAGAGAGTCGAGGAACTGGAGGGGGTTGGTGCGGGGTGGGGAGGAGCATAGGGTGTCGCTCTATGAGGACGACCTGCTGCTGTATGTGGCGGACCCGGTGGGAGGAATGCCAGAGGTAATGAGGATCCTTAGGGAATTCGGGGACTTTTCGGGGTACAAGCTCAATATGGGGAAGAGCGAGCTGTTCGTAGTTCAGCTAGGGGACCAGGAGAGGGGGATTGGCGAGCTCCCACTAAAAAGGGAGGAGAGGAGCTTCAGATATTTGGGGGTCCAGGTGGCCAGGAGCTGGGGGGCCCTGCATAGGCTTAACTTTACAAGGCTGGTGAAGCAAATGGAGGAGGAGTTCAAGAGGTGGGACGCGTTGCCGCTGTCCCTGGCGGGTAGGGTGCAGTCACTCAAAATGATGGTGCTCCCAAGGTTTTTGTTCCTGTTCCAGTGCCTCCCCGTGTTTATCCCGAAGGCTTTTTTCAGGCGGGTTAACAGGAGTATAATGGGGTTTGTGTGGGCGCGAGGGACTCCGAGGGTGAGAAGGGTGTTCCTGGAGCAGAGTAGAGATAGGGGGGGGGCTGGCGCTGCCCAACCTCTGTGGGTACTACTGGGCCGCCAATGCGACAATGGTGCGCAAGTGGGTGATGGAGGGGGAGGGGGCTGCATGGAAGAGGCTGGAGACGGCGTCCTGTGTGGGTACGAGTCTGGGGGCGCTGGCAACGGCGCCGCTGCCGCTCCCTCCAAGGAGGTATACCACGAGCCCGGTGGTGGTGGCGGCCCTCAAAATTTGGGGGCAGTGGAGGCGGCATAGGGGGGAAGTTGGGGCCTCGGCATGGACCCCATTACGGGGGAACCACCAGTTCGCCCCAGGAAGAACAGGTGGAGGGTTTTCGGGGTGGCACAGGGCAGGCATACGAAAGTTGAGGGAACTGTTTGTGGACGGGAAGTTCGCGAGCCTGGGTGAGCTGGAGGAGAAGTACAGGCTCCCCCCGGGGAACACCTTCAGGTACTTACAGGTAAGGGTGTTTGCCAGACGGCAGGTGGTGGAATTCCCGCGGCTACTGCCACACACAGCACAGGACAGGGTGCTCTCGGGGGGGGTGGGTGGGAGTTGGGAAGATCTCGGAAACTTACCAGGTGATGCAGGAGGAGGAGGAGGCCTCGGTGGTGGAGTTGAAAGGTAAGTGGGAGGAGGAGTTGGGAGAGGAGATCGAAGAGGGGACGTGGGCAGATGCCCTAGGGAGGGTGAACTCTTCCTCTTCGTGCGCGAGGCTCAGCCTCATACAGTTTAAGGTGCTGCACAGGGCACACATGACCGGGACAAGGATGAGCCGGTTCTTTGGGGGTGAGGACAGGTGTGTTAGGTGCTCAGGGAGCCCAGCAAACCACACCCATATGTTCTGGGCATGCCCGGCGCTGGAGGAATTTTGGAAGGGCGTAGCGAGGACGGTGTCAAGGGTGGTAGGATCCAGGGTCAAACCGGGCTGGGGGCTCGCAATATTTGGGGTGGCAGAGGAGCCGGGAGTGCAGGGGGCGAAAGAGGCCGGAATTCTGGCCTTTGCGTCCCTGGTAGCCCGGCGAAGGATTCTCCTTCAGTGGAAAGATGCGAGGCCCCCAAACGTGGAATCCTGGATCAGCGATATGGCGGGGTTCATTAAATTGGAGAGGGTGTAATTCGCCTTGAGAGGGTCGGTACAAGGGTTCTTTAGGCGGTGGCAACCGTTCTTCGACTTCCTGGCAGAACGATAGACATTGGTCAATGGCAGCAGCAGCTCGGGGGGTTGGGCGGGGGGGGGGGGGGGTTTACTTTACTTTTGTTTATGTTATTTACACTGGAGGGTCTGAGGGGGTGTATACACCAGTTGTGTTAAGTCGGGGTGTTAATGTTAATTTATTATTTAGGCACGGGGGGGGGTTGTTGCTTTTTTAGATTGTGTTTTGTACTTAACCCTGTTGGGTTCTTCTTTCTTTCTCATTGTGTTATTGATATTTTATGAAAACCTTTAATAAAAATTATTTTTAAAAAAAAGAAAGGGATGGGTAGGACAGGTATTCTATTCAGGGCTGGATGCGAAGAACAGAGGGGTCGCAACACTGGTGGGGAAGCGGGTGTCGTTCGAGGCACTGAATATTGTAGTGGATAATGGAGGTCGATACGTGATGGTGAGCGGTAGGTTGCAAGGGATGTGGGTGGTGTTGGTAAACGTATACGCCCCGAACTGGGATGATGCCGGATTTATGAAGCGCATGTTGAGGCGGATTCCGGATCTGGAGGCAGGAAGCTTGATAATGGGGGGGGGATTTCAACACAGTGCTGGACCCAGCATTAGATCGCTCCAGATCTAGGACAGGGATGAGGCCGGCTGCGCCCAAGGTGCTTAGGGGGTTTATGGACCAGATGGGGGGAGTAGATCTGTGGAGATTTGCTAGGCCCCTGGTCAGGGAATTTTCTTTTTTTTCTCACGTACACAGAGCCTACTCCCGGATAGATTTTTTTGTTTTGAGTAGGGCGCTGATCCCGAAAGTGGAGGGAACGGAGTATTCGGCCATAGCCATCTCAGACCACACCCCGCGCTGGGTGGAGCTGGAGTTGGGAGAGGAGAGGGACCAACGCCCGTTGTGGTGTTTGGATGTGGGATTACTGGCAGATGAGGTGATGTGCGGGAGGGTGCGGGGGTGCATTGAAAGGTACTTGGAGGCCAACGACAACGGGGAGGTGCAGGTGGGGGTGGTATGGGAGGCGCTGAAGGCGGTGGTCAGGGGAGAGTTAATCTCCATCAGGGCTCATAGGGAGAAGAGAGAGGGCAGGGAGAGGGAGAGGATAGTGGGGGAGATTTTAAGGGTGGACAGGAGATATGCAGAGGCCCCCGAGGAGGGACTACTTAGGGAGAGGCGAAGTCTCCAGACAGAATTCGACCTGTTGACCACAGGGAAGGCAGAGGCACAATGGAGGAAGGCACAGGGGGCGACGTACGAGTATGGGGAGAAGGCTAGTCGGATGCTGGCACATCAGCTCCGTAAGAGGATGGCAGCGAGGGAGATAGGTGGAGTTAGGGATAGCAGGGGAACTACGGTGCGGAGTGCGGTGAAAGTAAATGAGGCATTTAAGGACTTTTATGAGGAGCTGTACAGATCTCAGCCCCCAGCGGGGGAAGAGGGGATGAGACGATTTCTCGATCAACTGAGGTTCCCGAGGGTGGAGGAGCAGGAGGTGGCTGGTTTGGGGGCGCCAATTGGGTTGGAGGAGCTGGTTAAAGGATTGGGGAGCATGCAGGCGGGGAAGGCCCCGGGGCCAGATGGGTTCCCGGTCGAGTTTTACAGGAAGTATACGGACCTGCTAGGCCCCGTTGCTAGTGAGGACTTTCAATGAGGCAAGGGAGGGGGGGACCCTGCCCCCGACAATGTCGGAGGCGACGATCTCTTTGATCCTGAAGCGGGACAAGGACCCACTTCAATGTGGGTCGTATAGACCGATCTCGCTCCTCAATGTTGACGCTAAGTTGCTGGCAAAAGTGCTGGCTACGAGAATTGAGGACTGTGTCCCGGGGGTGATTCATGAGGACCAGACGGGATTTGTAAAGGGCAGGCAGCTAAACACAATGTGCGGAGGCTCCTCAATGTGATTATGATGCCCTCGGTGGAGGGAGAAGCGGAGGTAGTGGCAGCTATGGATGCGGAGAAGGCCTTTGACCGGGTGGAGTGGGAGTATCTTTGGGAAGTGGTGCGGAGGTTTGGGTTCGGGGAGGGGTTCATCAGTTGGGTTAAGCTCCTATATAGAGCCCCGGTGGCGAGTGTGGCTACGACCCGATGGAGGTCGGAGTATTTTTGGCTGTACCCCCTGTTGTTTGTATTAATGGCTATGGCATTAAGGGAGTCCAGGAAATGGAGGGGGGTGGTCCGAGGCAGAGAGGAGCATCGGGTGTCGCTGTATGCGGACAACCTGTTGCTGTATGTGGCAGATCCAGTGGAGGGGATGGCGGAGGTCATGCGGATCCTAAGGGAGTTTGGGGACTTCTCGGTCTATAAGCTCAATGTAGGGAAAAGTGAGCTCTTTGTGGGGCATCCAGGGGACCAGGGAAGAGGGATAGACGAGCTACCGTTGAGGAGGGCGGAAAGGAGCTTTCGGTACTTGGGGATCCAGGTAGCTAGGAGTTGGGGGGCCCTGCACAAGCTCAATTTGACGCGGCTGGTGGAGCAGATGGAGGAGGACTTTAAAACATGGGATGTGCTGCCACTCTCGCTAGTGGGCAGCGTGCAGTCGGTTAAAATGATGGTCCTCCCGAGGTTTCTTTTTGTGTTCCAGTGCCTTCCTATTATGATTACCAAGGCCTTTTTTAAGCGGGTAGGTAGGAGCATCATGGGTTTTGTGTGGGCAAACAAGACCCTGAGGGTAAGGAGGGGGTTTCTGGAGCGTAGTAGGGACAGGGAGGGCTGGCGTTGCCGAATCTGGGTGGCTATTATTGGGCAGCCGACGTGGCGATGATCCGTAAGTGGGTAACAGAGGGAGGGGGGCGGCATGGAAGAGGCTGGAGATGGCATCCTGCAAAGGAACGAGCCTGGGGGCGCTGGTGACGGCACCGCTGCCGCTCTCGCCGACAAGGTACACCACGAGTCCGGTGGTGGCGGCAACGCTAAAGATCTGGGGGCAGTGGAGACGACATAGGGGTGCGACGGGAGCCTCGGTGTGGTCCCCGATCTGGGAGAACCATCGGTTCGTCCCGGGAAGGATGGACAGGGGGTTTCGGAGCTGGCATCGGGCAGGGATCAGAAGGTTGGGGAACCTGTTTATAGACGGGACGTTTGCGAGCCTAGGGAAGCTGGAGGAGAAGCTTGGGCTACCCCCGGGAAACGCTTTCAGGTACATGCAAGTGAGGGCATTTGTGAGGCGGCAGGTGAGTGAATTCCCGTTGCTCCCGGCACAGAGGATTCTGGACAGGGTGATTTCGGGTGTATCATAGATATCATAGAATTTACAGTGCAGAAGGAGGCCATTCGGCCCATCGAATCTGCACCGGCTCTTAGAAAGACCTACCCAAGGTCAACACCTCCACCCTATCCCCATAACCCAGTAACCCCACCCAACACTAAGGGCAATTTTGGACACTAAGGGCAATTTATCACGGCCAATCCACCTAACCTGCACATCTTTGGACTGTGGGAGGAAACCGGAGCACCCGGAGGAAACCCACGCAGACACGGGGAGGATGTGCAGACTCCGCACAGACAGTGACCCAAGCCGGAATCGAACCTGGGACCCTGGAGCTGTGAAGCAATTGTGCTATCCACAATGCTACCGTGCTGCCCCACGGGTCGGAGAAGGCAAGGTTTCGGCGATATATCAGGAGATGAAGGAAGAGGAGGAGGCTTCGGTAGAGGAGCTGAAGGGCAAGTGGGAGGAGGAGCTGGGGGAGGAGATCGAAGAGGGTCTGTGGGCTGATGCCCTGAGTAGGGTTAATTCCTCTTCCTCATGTGCCAGGCTCAGCCTGATACAGTTTAAGGTTACTCACAGAGCGCATATGACAGGGGCGAGGCTGAGTAAGTTCTTTGGGATGGAGGACAGGTGTGGGAGGTGCTCGGGCAGCCCGGCGAATAACGCCCACATGTGCAGGAGGCGAAAGAGGCCGGCATTCTGGCCTTTGCGTCCCTGGTAGCTCGGCGGAGGATCTTGCTCATGTGGAAGGATGGGAAGCCCCCCAGTGTGGAAGCCTGGATAAATGACATGGCAGGGTTCATTAAGCTGGAGAGGATAAAGTTTGCCTTGAGAGGATCTGCGCAGGGGTTCTTCAGGCGATGGCAACCGTTCCTCGACTATCTCGCGGAGCGTTAGGAGGAGGTCAGCAGCAGCAGGAGCAACCCAGGGAGGGAGGGGACAAACTGCTGTTTGTCATTTTTATAAATGACCTGGAGGAGGGCGTAGAAGGATGGGTGAGTAAATTTGCAGATGACACTAAAGTCGGTGGAGTTGTGGACAGTGCGGAAGGATGTCACAAGTTACAGAGGGACATAGATAAGCTGCAGCACTGGGCTGAGAGGTGGCAAATGGAGTTTAATGCAAAAAAGTGTGAGGTGATTCATTTTGGAAGGAATAACAGGAATACAGAGTACTGGGCTAGTGGTAAGATTCTTGGCAGTGTGGATGAGCAGAGAGATCTCGGTGTCCATGTACATAGATCCCTGAAAGTTGCCACCAGGTTGAGAGGGTTGTTAAGAAGGAGTACGGTGTGTTAGCTTTTATTGGTAGAGGGATTGAGTTTCGGAGCCATGAGGTCATGTTGCAGCTGTACAAAACTCTGGTGCGGCCGCATTTGGAGTATTGCGTGCAATTCTGGTCGCCGCATTATAGGAAGGATGTAGAAGCATTGGAAAGGGTGCAGAGGAGATTTACCAGAATGTTGCCTGGTATGGAGGGAAGATCTTATGAGGAAAGGCTGAGGAACTTGAGGCTGTTTTCGTTAGAGAAAAGAAGGTTAAGAGGTGACTTAATTGAGGCATACAAGATAATCAGAGGATTGGATAGGGTGGACAGTGAGAGCCTTTTTCCTCGGATGGTGATGTCTAGCACAAGGGGACATTGCTTTAAATTGAGGGGAGATAGATATAGGACAGATGTCAGAGGTAGGTTCTTTACTCAGAGAGTAGTAAGGGCGTGGAATGCCCTGCCTGCAACAGTAGTGGACTCGCCAACACTAAGGGCATTCAAATGGTCATTGGATAGACATATGGACGATAAGGGAATAGTGTAGATGGGCTTTAGAGTGGTTTCACAGGTCGGCGCAACATCGAGGGCCGAAGGGCCTGTACTGCGCTGTTATGTTCTATGGTCTAACTTGTCCAGGAATACAGTTTATCTTGGGTAATGATATAGCTGGATCGCAGGTGAGAGTGATGCCTACTGTGGTTGATAAGCCAGTGGAAAATCAGTCAACTGAAAGGTTGAAGGACGAATATCCTGGGATGTTTCCAGATTGTGTAGTAACAAGGTCGCAAAGTCACAGGTTAAGACAAGAGGAGAAATCAAAGAGTGAAGATGAAGTTGAAGGGCAATTATCAGAAACGATTTTTGATCAGATGGTTGAAAAAGAACAAGAACAGGTGGAGGATGAGGTGGATATTTTTAGCTCAGGAAAATTGGCGGAGTTACAACAGAAAGATGTAGAAATAAAACGGATATATCAGAAAGCATATACGGAAGAGGAATCTGAGAGTATACCAGAGTGTTATTACCATAAAAATGATGTCTTGGTTAGGTGACTTGGCCATGATAAATTGCCCTTAGTGTCCAAAATTGCCCTTAGTGTTGGGTTGGGTTACTGGGTTATGGGGATAGTGTGGAGATGTTGACCTTGGGTAGGGTGCTCTTTCCAAGAGCCAGTGCAGACTCGATGGGCCGAATGGCCTCCTTCTGCACTGTAAATTCTATGATAATCTATGATGAGAAAATGGAGACCTTTACATATTCAGGCGGATGTAACGTGGGCAGAAGTTCATCAAGTAGTATTGCCGATAGGGTATAGAAAAGAGGTGTTGCGAGTTACACATGAGGTACCAGTGGGAGGTCATTTGGGAATAAGGAAAACTCAAGCTAAAATCCAAAAACATTTTTATTGGCCTGGACGACATAAAGATGTAGTTAAATTTTGTCAATCATGTCACACATGTTAAGTGATAGGGAAACCTCAAGCAGTGATAAAACCAGCGCCCTTAATGCCCATTCCAGCATTTGAGGAACCTTTTACGAGGGGCCTAATCGATTGTGTATGACCGCTTATAAAACAAAAAGTGGGAATCAATATCTTTTGACTATAATGGATGTGTCTACAAGGTTTCCAGAGGCCATTCCAGTACGTAATATTACAGCTAAAAGGATTGTGGAGGAGTTACTTAAATTCTTTACTAGATATGGACTACCCACAGAAATACAATTGGATCAAGGAACAAATTTTACTTCAAAGTTATTCAAATAAGTTATGGATAGCTTAGGAATAAAACAATTTAAATCAACTGCGTACCATCCAGAATCGCAGGGAGCATTAGAAAGGTGGCATCAGACATTAAAGACAATGTTGAGGGCTTATTGTCAAGATTATCCAGAGGATTGGGATAAAGGAATTCCATTCGTATTGTTTGCAATTAGAGATGCACGTAATGAGTCTACCAAATTTAGTCCTTTTGAACTAATTTTTGGTCATGAGGTAAGAGGACCACTTAAATTGATTAAAGAAAAATTGGTGGGTGAGAAATCGGAAATGACATTGCTGAATTACGTGTCAAATTTTAGGGAACGATTAAATAGAGCAGGTGAATTCGCTAGACAACATTTGAAAGTTGAACAAAATGTGATGAAACGGGTAGCGGCAAGAAATCCAAAGTTTGTAGTTTTGCCAGTGGGGATAAAGTTTTAGTGTTGTTACCAGTGGTAGGGGAGCCTTTAAAAGCTAGGTTTTGTGGACCTTATCAGATTGAAAGGAAATTAAGTGAGGTGAATTATGTGGTAAAAACACCAGATCGAAGGAAGATTCACCGAATATGTCATGTGAATATGCTTAAAAGGTACTTTGAAAGGGAAGGAGAGAAAAAGGAGGTTTTAATGATTCTAACTCAAAGTGACGAACCAAATCCAGATGATTGTGAATTTGACATACCTCAAATTAAATTGGAAAATGAGAATGTTCTTAAAAATTGGGATAAATTGTTGAGTTACCTTCCAGAGGAAAAACGGACTGACCTGAAAGAGTATTTATATCACATGGGCAAGTTTGTAGAGATAAATTGGGAAGCACTAAAATGGCTATACATGATGTAGATGTGGGAAATGCTGTTCCAATCAAACAACATCCATATAGACTTAATCCTTTAAAATTGGCACAGGTTAACAGAGAGATTGAGAGTATGCTGAAGAATGGCATAATTGAAGTGGGTTGCAGCCAATGGAGCTCACCCATAGTGATGGTACCTAAACCAGACGGTTGTGTGTGGACTATAGAAAGGTTAATGCAGTTACAAGAACGGACTCTTATCCTGTCCCACCATTGAAGGATTGCATGGAGAAAGTGGGACAATCTGCTTTTATTTCCAACTTCCAGACATGGAAAGAACATTTAGAACATCGTATGGAGTTCTTCGATCGACTTCAGGAGGCAGGTTTGGTGATGAACCTAGCCGAAAGTGAATTTGGAGAAGCCCGAATCAGTTTCCTTGCGGAGTTTCCGATACCCTCAAGACGATAGGAAATAATGCGATCTCCTAGCATGAATGAATTTGATCGAACAGTTGTGCAAAGGTTTTGTGGCGTGATTACTCCACTGATAGAATTGCTGGAGAAACGTAAAATAATTCAATGGACAGCGGACTTTCAACAGGCATTTGACTGCCTGAAAGCTGTGATCACCAATGCTCCTGTATTGGAGAATTGCAAGGGACTCTGTGGTCAGATTGAACTAAAGTATCTGATACTAAAGAGAAATGTCGAGGAGTAGAGGAATGGATGGATCGTGCAGAGACTTTGTTCAAAGAGACTGTCAATTGAGAAGGATTTCGGTTGGAGGAAGAAGAACAAAGAAAAATGGACTATATTATTATACCTGTCTGCGTGTGTTGTTTTTTTTTAAAAAAACGAAAAGGTATATTTACTGTGTGGATTTCTTAGTGGATGGTGCAAAAGTGAAAAATGAAACCATCCTGAAGTTGATGGTTTATTTTTTTTTCTTGGGGGGAGGTGACATGTGAGAGCACCTTTAAGAACTGGATGTTTAAGCAATGTACCTTTATGAAAACAGTGACGTCAGAGAGTGGGTGGAGCTGAGGTCAGGTCAGCCGTTTTGCAGTTTTGAAAGGAGCTTGGGTGTGTCTGTGGTGAGCTGGATCTGCTGTGATCTCTGCCATGAAAGACTATCTCTGGATCATTTGGGTGATTTAAACTCATAATAGTGAAGCCTTTAACCTGATGTGATTCTGTTTAAAGGTGTTAAGTCTCTTGGATGTTTGAAGGAACATTTTAAGGAATTATTTACTGTTGCAATATTTTCTGAGTTATCTTTGAAGTAAGGGGTGTTAAGAGATCCAATGTTTATTTAAGATGTTCAGTTGAGTTCATGGAATAAACATTGTTTTGTGTTTAAAAACCCACGTGTCCATAATTGTAATCCCACACCTAGGGAACAAGCCGTGCGCCAGGAAAAGCAACAATACATTAAAGGGAGAGGTTGGTTGAACTCCATGATACATTTTGGGGTTCTGAAAATGCCTCACCCATAGCAGGAACTAATATTGATCCAGTCCCATAGCGAAAAGAGGGAGAGGGCGGAGAGGGAGAGGTTCGTGGAGGAGATACAGCGCTGGGCTGAGAGGTGGCAAATGGAGTTTAATGCAGAAAAGTGTGAGGTGATTCATTTTGGAAGGAATAACAGGAAGACTGAGTACTGGGCTAATGGTAAGATTCTTGGCAGTGTGGATGAGCAGAGAGATCTCGGTGTCCATGTACATAGATCCCTGAAAGTTGCCACCCAGGTTGAGAGGGTTGTTAAGAAGGTGTACGGTGTGTTAGCTTTTATTGATAGAGGGATTGAGTTTCGGAGCCATGAGGTCATGTTGCAGCTGTACAACACTCTGGTGCGGCCGCATTTGGAGTATTGCGTGCAATTCTGGTCGCCGCATTATAGGAAGGATGTGGAAGCATTGGAAAGGGTGCAGAGGAGATTTACCAGAATGTTGCCTGGTATGGAGGTAAGATCTTATGAGGGAAGGCTGAGGGACTTGAGGCTGTTTTCGTTAGAGAGAAGAAGGTTAAGAGGTGACTTAATTGAGGCATACAAGATGATCAGAGGATTGGACAGGGTGGACAGTGAGAGCCTTTTTCCTCGGATGGTGATGTCTAGCACGAGGGGACATACCTTTAAATTGAGGGGAGATAGATATAGGACAGATGTCAGAGGTAGGTTCTTTACTCAGAGAGTAGTAAGGGTGTGGAATGCCCTGCCTGCAACAGTAGTGGACTCGCCAACACTAAGGACATTCAAATGGTCATTGGATAGACATATGGATGATAAGGGAATAGTGTAGATGGGCTTTAGAGTGGTTTCACAGGTCGGCGCAACATCGAGGGCCGAAGGGCCTGTACTGCGCTGTAATGTTCTATGTTCTATGTTCTATGATACTTCGGATGGACATGAGGTATGTGGAGGCCCCGGGCGTGGGACTCCAGAGGGAGTGGCGCAAGCTACAGACCGAGTTTGAATTGTTGACCACAGGGAAAGCGGTAGAACAGCTGAGAAAGTCTAAGGGGGCGGTCTATGAGTATGGGGAGAAAGCGAGCAGGATGCTGGCGCACCAGCTTAGGAAGAGAGAGGCGGCCAGGGAGATTGGTGGAGTAAAGAGTAAGGAGGGCAACTCGGTGTCAGACCCGGAGGGGGTGAATGAAGTTTTTAAGGAATTCTGCAGCAAATTATGAGTCGGAATCCCCGGCGGGAGCGGATGGGATGAGGCAATTTCTGGACCAGGTGAGGTTCCCGAGGGTGGAGGAGGGCCTGGTGGAGGGGCTGGGGACCCCGATCGAGATAGAAGAAATCATTAAGGGGCTGGGGGGCATGCAGTCGGGCAAGGCCCTGGGGCCGGATGCTTTTCCGGTGGAATTTGTAAAGAAATTTTCAGAGACATTGAGCCCACTGCTGATGAGGACCTTTAATGAAGCGAGAGAGGGGGGAATCCTGCCCCCTACAATGTCACAGGCCTCGATCTCACTCATTCTGAAACGGGAGAAGGACCCTGATCAGTGTGGGTCTTACAGGCCAATCTCGTTGCTAAATGTGGATGCCAAGCTATTGGCTAAGATCAAGGATAGAGGATTGTGTCCCAGGGGTGATCGGGGAAGGCCAGACTGGATTTGTTAAGGGCAGGTAACTTAATGCCAATGTGCGGAGGCTGTTAAATATTGTGATGATGCCTCGGAAGGAGGAAGCAGAGGTTGTGGCAGTGATGGATGCAGAGAAAGCTTTCGATCGGGTGGAGTGGGAGTACCTGTGGGAGGCGCTAGGTAGGTTTGGGTTTGGTGAGGGCTTTATCCGGTGGGTGCGATTCCTGTACCAGGCGCCTGTGGCAAGCGTGCGTACGAATCGGCTTAGGTCGGGGTATTTTAAATTGCAGCGGGGGACGAGGCAAGGGTGTCCCCTCGCCCCGTTATTATTTGCTCTGGCCATTGAGCTGCTGGCCATGGCGTTGAGAGCTTCAAGGAACTGGCAGAGGCTGGTCCGGGGCGGGTGGACCACTGGGTCTCGCTCTACGCGGATGATCTCCTCCTGTGTATTTCGGACCGTGGGCGAATAAGACCCCGCGAGTGAAGAGAGAGCTGCTGGAACGCAGCCTGGGAGGGCGGGCTGGGTTGCCGAACTGTGCAACTACTACTGGGCAGCCAACATAGCCATGATCAGGAAGTGGGTATTGGGGGAGGGGTCGGCATGGGAGCGGTTGGAAGCGGCGTCATGTAAAGGCACCAGTTTGGGAGCGCTGGTAACGGCACCTCTGCCGTTCTCGCCGGCCCGTAGGTCTGGTGGTGGTGGTGGCGACTGAAGATCTGGGGGCAGTGGAGGAGACACAAGAGGGTGGAGGGAGCATCGGTCTGGTCCCCGATATGTAATAACCACAGGTTCCTACCGGGCAGGATGGACGGCGGGCTCCAGAGCTGGCAGAGGGCGGGTATCAAAAGGATGGGTGACCTGTTTATAGATGGGAGCTTTCCCAGCCTGCAGGCGCTGGAGGACAAATTTAAACCCCTGCCAGGGAACGGCTTTAGATATTTACAAGTGCGGGTCTTCCTGAGGAAACAGGTGCCACCACGGGGGAGACAGGACAGGGTAGTTTCCGGTACCTGGGTGGGGGAGGGGAAGGGATCGGATATTTACCAGGAGCGGTTGGAGGCGGAGGAAACCCCGGTGCAGGAGCTTAAGGGCAAATGGGAGGAGGAGCTCGGAAGCGAGTTGGAGCGGGGTCTGTGGGCGGAAGCCCTAAGCAGGGTCAATTCCTTCTCATCATGTGCCAGGCTTAGTTTAATCCAGTTTAACGTGGTACACCGGGCCCACATGACGGCGGGGAGGGTGAACACGTTTTTCAGGGTAGAAGACAGATGTGCGAGGTGTGCGGGAAGCCCAGCTAACCATGTCCATATGATTGAAAATTGAAAATCACTTATTGTCACAAGTAATCTTCAAATGAAGTTACTGTGAAAAGCCCCTAGTCGCCACATATCCGGCGCCTGTTTGGGGAGGCTGGTACGGGAATTGAACCGTGCTGCTGGCCTGCCTTGGTCTGCTTTCAAAGCCAGCGATTTAGCCCAGTGCTAAATGACCCACCCATTTGGGCATGCCCGAAGCTTGGAGAGTTCTGGCAGGGGTTTGCCAGGGCAATATCCAAGGTGCTAGGTACGGGGGTGGTGCCAAGTCCAGAGGTGGCGAGCTTTGGAGTGTCAGAAGACCCGGGAGTTCAGGGGTTGAAAGAGGCCGACGTCCTGGCCGTTGCCTCCCTGGTAGCCCGGAGACGGATCTTGCTAATGTGGAGGGACTCGGAGCCCCCGAGTGTCGAGACCTGGATTAGTGACATGGCTGGGTTTCTCAGTCTCGAGAAAATAAAGTTTGCCTTAAGAAGATCAATGTTAGGGTTTTCCCAGAGGTGGCAGACGTTCGTCGACTTTCTTGGAGAAATTTAAAATGTCGGCAGTAGTGGTCTGGGAAGATAAAGCCGTTTGGGGAAATGTCTGTATATTTTTTTCTCACCATGGGCGAAATTCTCCGGAAACGGCGTGATGTCCGCCGACTGGCGCCCAAAACGGCGCAAATCAGACGGGCATCGCGCTGCCCCAAAGGTGCGGAATGCTCCGCATCTTTGGGGGCCGAGCCCCAACATTGAGGGGCTAGTCTGGCGGCGGACGAATTTCCGCCCCGCCAGCTGGCGGAAAAGGCCTTTGGTGCCCCGCCAGCTGGCGCGGAAATGACATCTCCGGGCGGCGCATGCGCGGGAGCGTCAGCGGCCGCTGATGGCATTCCCGCACATGCGCAGTGGAGGGAGTCTCTTCCGCCTCCGCCATGGTGGAGACCGTGGCGAAGGCGGAAGGAAAAGAGTGCCCCCACGGCACAGGCCCGCCCGCACCGTGGGGGCACCCCCCGGGGCCAGATCGCTCCGCTCCCCCCCCCCAGGAACCCGGAGCCCGCCCGCGCCGCCTTGTCCCGCCGGTAAGGTAGGTGATTTAATTTACGCCGGCGGGACAGGCATTTTAGCGGCGGGACTTCGGCCCATCCGGGCCGGAGAATCGCGGGGGGGCCCGCCAACCGGCGCGGCGCGATTCCCGCCCCCGCCGAATATCCGGTGCCGGAGACTTCGGCAACCGGCGGGGGCGGGATTCACGCCAGCCCTGGTGATTCTCCGACCCGGCGGGGGGTCGGAGAATCTCGCCCCATATTACTGTTTAATGTTTACTGTTCTTTTTCTGTTTTTGTTATAAAATACTTCAATAAAAATATTTTTTAAAAAAAGATGTTTATCAGGTGTTAACTGGTTTCATGAATAAACATTGTTTTAATTTAAAAGAACTGTAGATCTCTGTTGCACCACCCTGCAGAGTGGGCCCAAGTGTTCCCCATAACCACAATCTACTAAATGTTGTGGATCAGGTGAACTCCATGGTACACTTTGGGGCTCTCTAAACCCTGCCCCATAACAAATCAAATTATGTTTTTCTAAATAATCATAAATCCGATCTCTCAGAATCCTTTCCAGTATTTTGCTCATCACAGACGCAAGACTGTCTGGTCTGTAATTCCCAGGGATTTCTCTATTCCCTTTCTTGAACAGGGGAACAACATTCGCCTCCCTCCAATCATCTGGTACGACTCCAGTGGAGAGTGAGGACGCAAAGATCATCACCAACGGCGCAGCAATCTCCTCCCTCGCTTCCCGGAGTAACCTTGGGTATATCCCGTCAGGCCCGGGGGACTGATCTATCCTGATGCTTTTCAAAATTTCCAGCACATCCTCCTTCTTAATATCAACCTGTTCGAGCCGATTAACCTGGTCCACGCTGTTCTCAACAGCAACAAGGTCCCTCTCTCTCATGAATATTGAACCAAATATTCATTTAGGGCCCCCCCCACCTCCTCAGATTCTAGGCACAAATTCCCTCCACTATCCCTGATCGGCCCTACTCTCACTCTGATCATACTCTTATTTCTCACACAAGTGTAGAACGCCTTGGTGTTTTCCCTAATCCTTCCCGCCAGGGCTTTTTCATGCCCCCTTCTAGCTCTCCTCCGTCCATTTTTGAGTTCCTTCCTGGCTACTTGTAACCCTCTAGAGCCGAGCCAGATCTTGCTTCATCAATCTTACGTAAGCTTCCTTCTTCCTCTTGACTAGAAGCTCCACTTCTCTTGTCAGCCAAGGCTCCTTCACCTTACCATTCCTTCCTCGTCTCAGTGGGACAAAACTATCCAGCACTCGCAGCAAGAGCTCCTCAAACAATCCCCACATTACTGTTGTGCATTTCCCCAAGAACAATTGTTCCCACTTTATGCTCCTCAGCTCCTGTCTAATAGCAGTAGGGAAGAAAAGGATTACATTCATCGCAGACCTTCTGCACTGTAGTAATTCTATGATAACTGAGTAAGAGGGAAAGAGAGAGAGAAAGTGAGTGGGGTGAGAAGTTGTGAGGGGAGATAGAGGTTGTGGAAATGGTCCAATAAATAATGTGCACATTATGTTGAAACTGCAAAGTCCGTTAATCAACTACTGGATGATCCAAGTATATTTTCCCAATCGCTGCCCACTGTGGGGCAGTGATCATTGATGTAGGAAAGGGATAATGGAAGAAGAGAAGACCGGGGGGGTGGGGGCAGTGGATACGCCAACCAGAATCCAGGGTAAACAAGTTACAGGAGCCAGAGGGGACCCACGGCAGGAAGCACATGGGTGTGACCACAACAACACCAAGGTAGGCCCAGCCACAACAACACCAAGGTAGGCCCAGCCCCAACAACACCAAGGTAGGCCCGGCCCCAACCGCACCAAGGTAGGCCCAGCCCCAACAACACCAAGGTAGGCCCAGCCACAACAACACCAAGGTAGGCCCAGCCACAACAACACCAAGGTAGGCCCAGCCACAACAGCACCAAGGTAGGCCCAGCCACAACAACACCAAGGTAGGCCCGGCCCCAACAACACCAAGGTAGGCCCAGCCACAACAACACCAAGGTAGGCCCGGCCCCAACAGCACCAAGGTAGGCCCAGCCACAACAACACCAAGGTAGGCCCGGCCCCAACAGCACCAAGGTAGGCCCGGCCCCAACAGCACCAAGGTAGGCCCGGCCCCAACAGCACCAAGGTAGGCCCGGCCCCAACAACACCAAGGTAGGCCCGGCCCCAACAACACCAAGGTAGGCCCGGCCCCAACAGCACCAAGGTAGGCCCGGCCCCAACAGCACCAAGGTAGGCCCGGCCCCAACAGCACCAAGGTAGGCCCAGCCACAACAACACCAAGGTAGGCCCGGCCCCAACAGCACCAAGGTAGGCCCAGCCACAACAACACCAAGGTAGGCCCAGCCACAACAACACCAAGGTAGGCCCGGCCCCAACAGCACCAAGGTAGGCCCAGCCCCAACAACACCAAGGTAGGCCCAGCCACAACAGCACCAAGGTAGGCCCGGCCCCAACAACACCAAGGTAGGCCCGGCCCCAACAGCACCAAGGTAGGCCCAGCCACAACAGCACCAAGGTAGGCCCGGCCACAACAACACCAAGGTAGGCCCGGCCCCAACAGCACTAAGGTAGGCCCAGCCACAACAACACCAAGGTAGGCCTGGCCCCAACAGCACTAAGGTAGGCCCAGCCCCAACAGCACCAAGGTAGGCCCGGCCCCAACAGCACCAAGGTAGGCCCGGCCCCAACAGCACCAAGGTAGGCCCGGCCCCAACAGCACCAAGGTAGGCCCGGCCACAACAACACCAAGGTAGGCCCAGCCACAACAACACCAAGGTAGGCCCAGCCCCAACAGCACCAAGGTAGGCCCAGCCCCAACAACACCAAGGTAGGCCCGAGTGGCCGCAAACATGCCCCTGGTGTGTGTGAACACCAGAAGGCAACATGAACATAATTAACACAGTACGGTTGTGGTAACGGATCATTGGGGGCCCAAAGACTACTTCAGATGGAGTGAACTGTAACCAATAACTAGGAGGGGCACTGTTAATCTTTTGAATTTCACATCAAGCGATGAATAGCATAGGGATTTAATCTAGAACCTTTCTGGTCTGTGCAGGGCAGTAACTCACATCAGCTGCGCCTTCACCATTCAAACAACAGGTGGGAAAATCTCCAGAGGTTGGGATGAATTTGCTCTGTGATGTCTGCATGTCAATCCCATGAAGCAGAGCGGGAGCAGAGTATTGCTGAAAATCTGAGACAGACAATGAGAAACTGGAAGAAAAGCTGTTTTATTAAAGGCAATTACAGGTTAACAAGGACTGCCCAGTTGCCGGGTTTCTGTGGTGATGTCAGCAGGTTTACAGTTGGTGAGAAGCTGCAATGATGATTACTGAGTTTCAGGAAACGGTCTTTGATCATTGAAGGCCTGCAGAAACTTCCCACTCGATGCTGAGCCCATTGGGAGTTCCTCTCCCACCTGCTGTTCCATTATCCACCGGGGGCACAGGACATGAAATCCAGGCTGATGCTGCGTGCATCCGGAATACTTTTCCAAGCAACGAGATCATTGGGTGAATCATATCTGTAGTATTTTGTGCCGATGAACAGGTGGACACCATTCGAGTTGCAAATGGCCCCATCGACATGAGGATGACCCATCCGGGTCCCATTACCCAGAGCTCGGGGTGTCTGTTCCAGATTTACACTCTGGACCTGATTACCTGCAACATCAGAGAGGGAGAAGAGAGTTACAATCCATCCCAGAAACTTCCTGCAACATCAGAGAGGGAGAAGGGGGTTAAATACAGAGTGAGTCTCAGAGGTTTCCACTTGTTGAGCGGAATTGACTGCCTCTGTGCTTTATCCATTCCATGGACAAAATTCTCCGGAAACGGCGTGATGTCCGCCGACTGGGCGCAAATCAGACAGGCATCGCGCCGCCCCAAAGGTGCGGAATCATAGAATCATAGAATTTACAGTGCAGAAGGAGGCCATTCGGCCCATCGAGTCTGCACCGGCTCTTGGAAAGGAATGCTCCGCATCTTTGGGGGCCGAGCCCCAACCTTGGGCGAAATTCTCCGACCCCCCGCTGGGTCGGAGAATCGCCGGGGGCTGGTGTGAATCCCGCCCCCGCCGGTTGCCGAAGTCTCCGGCACCGGAGATTCGGCGGGGGCGGAAATCGCGCCGCGCCGATTGGCGGGCCCCCCCCCGCGATTCTCCGGACCGGATGGGCCGAAGTCCCGCCGCTAAAATGCCTGTCCCGCCGGCGTAGATTAAACCCGTGGCGGAGGCGGAAGGGAAAGAGTGCCCCCACGGCACAGGCCCGCCCGCGGATCGGTGAACCCCGATCGCGGGCCAGGCCACCGTGGGGTCACCCCCCGGGGCCAGATTGCCCTGCGCCCCCCCCCAGGACCCCGGAGCCCGCCTGCGCCGCCTTGTCCCGCCGGTAAGAATCGTGGAGGCCCCGGAGAATCGTGGAGGCCCCGGAGAATCGCGGAGGCCCCGGAGAATCGCGGAGGCCCCGGAGAATCGCGGAGGCCCTGGAGAATCGCGGAGGCCCTGGAGAATCGCGGAGGCCCTGGAGAATCGCGGAGGCCCTGGAGAATACCGGGTCGGGCCCGCTAATGGTGTTTACTGTACTGGGGAGTGGAATGCATTGGCGCTGCTGTCGATGCGCCGGAGAATTGCGATTTGGCCTGAAATGGGCGCCCATCGCAATCATAGAATTTACAGGGCAGAAGGGGGTCATTCAGCCCATCGAGTCTGCACCGGACCTTGGAAAGAGCACCCTCCAACCTATCCCCGTAACCCAGTAACCCCACCAACCTTTTTGGACACTAGGGCAATTTATCATGGCCAATCCACCGAACCTGCACATCTTTGGACTGTGGGAGGAAACCGGAGCACCCGGAGGAAACCCACGCAGACACGGGGAGGATGTGCAGACTCCGCACAGACAGTGACCCAGCAGGGGAATCGAACCTGGGACCCTGGAGCTGTGAAGCAACCGTGCTAACCACTGTGCTACCCACAATGTCAGGGTCAAAACCGATTTTCTGCCCAATTCTAGCGATTCTAGCATTAGCTGACGGAGAATCCTGCCCCATATCTTTCTGTTATCTGGGGCAAAATTCTCCGGAAACGGCGCGATGTCCGCCGACTGGCGCCCAAAACGGCGCAAATCAGACGGGCATCTCGCCGCGGAGCATTCCGCACCTTTGGGGTCCGAGCCCCAACATTGAGGGGCTAGGTCGGCGCCGGATGAATTTCCGCCCCGCCAGCTGGCGGAAAAGGCCTTTGGTGCCCCGCCAGCTGGCGCGGAAATGACATCTCCGGGCGGCGCATGCGCGGGAGCGTCAGCGGCCGCTGACAGCTTCCCACGCGTGCGCAGTGGAGGGAGTCTCTTCTGCCTCCGCCATGGTGGAGACGGTGGCGAAGGCGGAAGGGAAAGAGTGCCCCCACGGCACAGGCCCGCCCGCAGATCGGTGGGCCCCGATCGCGGGCCAGGCCACCGTGGGGGCACCCCCCGGGGCCAGATCGCCCCGCGCCCCCCCCAGGAACCCGGAGCCCGCCCGCGCCGCCTTGTCCCGCCGGTAAGGTAGGTGGTTGAATTTACGCCGGCGGGACAGGCATTTTAGCGGCCGTGGGGGCACTCTTTCCCTTCCGCCTCCGCCACGGGTTTAATCTACGCCGGCGGGACAGGCATTTTAGCGGCGGGACTTCGGCCCATCCGGGCCAGAGAATCGCGGGGGGTTGCCCGCCAACCGGCGCGCCGCGATGCCCGCTCCCGCCGAATATCCGGTGCCGGAGAATTCGGCAACCGGCGGGGGGTCGGAGAATCTCGCCCCTGATACTATCCACTGAACCATAGTTAACACTCCAACTGCTGATCCCAATCTTAAACCAGCTGAGCTGATCCAACATCATTTGTTGAATGACAAGTCTCACTCCGGAGAGTTAACCGTTGCTGTCGGCTACTGACATCCTCACAAAATGCATTTTTTATTCATTTGCGGGATGTGGGTGTCGCTGGTTAGATCAGCATTTATTGCCCATCCCTAGTTGCCCTTCAGAAGGTGGGGGTGAGCTGCCTTCTTGAACCGCTGCAGTCCCTGAGGTGTAGGTACACCCACTGTGCTGTTAGAGTGGGAGTTCCAGGATGTTGCCCCAGCGACAGTGAAGGAACGGCGATATATTTCCCAGTCAGGGCGGCGAGTGACTCGGAGGGGAACCTCCAGGTGGTGGGTTCCCAGGTATCTGCTGCTCTTGTCCTTCTAGATGGTAGCGATCGTCGGTTTGGAAGGTGCTGTCTGAGGAACCTTGGTGAGTTGCTGCAGTGCACCTTGTAGATGGTGCACACGGCTGCCACTGTTCGTCGGTGGTGGAGGGTTTGAATGTTTGTGGAAGGGGAGCAATCAAGCGGGGCTGCTTTGTCCTGGATGGTGTTGAGCTTCTCGAGTGTTGTTGGAGCTGCACTCATCCAGGCAAGCGGAGAGTATTCCATCACACTCCTGACTGGTGCCTTGTAGATGGTGGACAGGCTTTGGGGGGTCAGGAGGTGAGTTACCCATTTAGTTACCTCCTTAACTAGCTCCCAGAATACTCCTTCCAAATTCCCACTGAGCTCCTGAAATAAACATTAGCAATTGTCTTACCGAATATGACGTAGAGAAGGGAGGTTCCTGGGCAGATAAATGTTGCATCGACACCTGTGCTGGGAATTCCCAGCTCTATCGTAACGTCTTTTGGATATCCTATGATCAGTGTGTATTGTGCCTCCGCCTTGTATATGAAGAGCTGTGATCCCTGAAAGTTAAAAAAAAGTATAATAAACTATATCTTGAATCAGTATTAAATAATTTCCATTTGATTTTTACAGCAATCTAGTGATTACTATTTCCAGGGAATCAGTGAAGGTTCATCATTTTTCTCTGTGGAAGACAGAAGTAGACACGGAGAGGGCTGATGAGGGTGGTGCTGTTGATGTGATATATTGATACAGTGCCACACAACAGACATGTTAACAAAGTTCTAGCTCATGGATCAAAAGGGGCAGTGACAACCTGTACACGGGATTGGCTGAGTGACAGCAAACAGAGAGCAATGGTGAAAGGTTGTTTTTCACAGTGGTTTCCAGCGGACTTCCACAGGGATCGGTGTTGGGACGGCTGCGGACTTCCACAGGGATCGGTGTTGGGACTGCTGCGGAGGAACAGTCAGAAACACACACACAAACTGAGGAATAGTCAGAAACACAGACACAGACTGAGGAACAGTCAGAAACACACACACAGACTGAGGAAATGTCAAAAACACACACACAGACCGAGGAACAGTCAGAAACACACACACACAGACTGAGGAAATGTCAAAAACACACACACAGACCGAGGAACAGTCAGAAACACACACACACACACAAACTGAGGAACAGTCAGAAACACAGACACAGACTGAGGAACAGTCAGAAACTCAGATACAGACTGAGGAACAGTCAGAAACACACACACAGGCTGAGGAACAGTCAGAAACACACACAGGCTGAGGAACAGTCAGAAACACACACACAGACTGAGGAACAGTCAGAAACACACACACACACACACACACAGACTGAGGAACAGTCAGAAACACAGACACAGACTGAGGAACAGTCAGAAACTCAGATACAGACTGAGGAACAGTCAGAAACACACACACACACACACACACAGACTGAGGAACAGTCAGAAACACAGACACAGACCGAGGAACAGTCAGAAACACACACACAGGCTGAGGAACAGTCAGAAACACACACACACACACACACACAGACTGAGGAACAGTCAGAAACACAGACACAGACTGAGGAACAGTCAGAAACTCAGATACAGACTGAGGAACAGTCAGAAGCACACACACAGACTTCCGGGTGCGGCGATGACCAGCTGAGTCGCACGTTTAGGCAGCTCCCGGTGGAACGGACTTTTGGGCTCTTAATAAGAGCCCCAACGGCAATTTTATCATAGATCATAGATTTTAACGGCTAAAAGTACTGTGCGGTGAACCAGAAGGGAATCCCCCCTGGACACGGATGGAAAAAGGAGAGGAAAGTGGCCGGATTGCGGTGGATCCTTTAGAGCAGCGGCAAGGAAGGCAAGAAAAAACCAAGATGGCGTCGGAAGGTGGCAGTTTAACATGGGGCCCTGAACAACAAGAGTTCTTGAAATGCTGTGTGGAAGAGCTCAAAAAGGAAATGAAGGAAGAGCTGTTGGCCCCGATACTACAGGCGATCGAAGGGCTAAAGGAGGAACAAAAGACCCAGGAGCGGGAGCTTCGGGTCGTGAAGGCAAAGGCAGCCGAGAATGAGAACGATATACAGGGCCTGGTGGTGAAGACGGAGATGCACGAGGCACACCAGAAACGATGTGTGGAAAGGCTGGAGGCACTGGAGAACAATGCAAGGAGGAACAACCTGAGGATTCTTGGTCTTCCTGAAGGTGCGGAGGGAGCGGACGTCGGGGCATATGTGAGCACGATGCTGCACTCGTTAATGGGAGCGGAGGCCCCGGCAGGTCCGTTGGAGGTGGAGGGAGCATACCGAGTGATGGCGCGAGGACCGAGAGCAGGAGAAATTCCAAGAGCCATAGTGGTGAGATTCCTCCGTTTTAAGGATAGAGAAATGGTCCTTAGATGGGCAAAGAAAACTCGGAGCAGTAAGTGGGAGAACGCGGTGATCCGCGTATACCAAGACTGGAGTGCGGAGGTGGCGAGAAGGAGGGCGAGCTTTAATCGGGCCAAGGCGGTGCTTCATAAAAAGTAGATAAAATTCGGAATGCTGTAACCGGCAAGACTGTGGGTCACATATCAAGGGAGGCACCACTACTTTGCGACGGCGGATGAGGCGTGGACTTTTATTGTGGAAGAAAAATTGGAATGAGCGGGTTATTAAAAAAAGAATGTTTGAAACAAAGTGGTGGGGCGAGTATGGGGGGCGAAGAGGGGGGTAAAAAGGGGGGAAAGAGGAGTTTTATGTTATTAATCCTGCGATGTGGTAACTTTTCTCTCTTCCACAGGAGGTGGTGGGGGGAGGAAAGGAGGTGGAGGAGATGAGGGCGTTGGCCATTGGGGGCGGGGCCAAGGGGGAAGCGCGGGGTCGGTTCCCGCGCTATGATAATCATGGCGGGAATAGGGAAGCAGGAAGGAGGGGGCGTCGCACGGTGCGAGCCGAGGTCACGGGGGGAAGCCAAGGTCGGCTAGAGTTTGCTGACTTCTGGGAACAATGGGGGGAGTAATTACGCTAGTTTGGGATCTAGCGGGGGGGGTGGGAGGGGGGAATTATTGGGCTGCTGCTGCTGGGGAGAGGGGGAGCTGGCATGGGGTGGGATGGGCGGGGGGGCACCACCTGGGGGGGACACAGCTGCATGGGAACCGGGTGAGGAGCTGGAAAAAGGGGATGGCTAATCGACAAGGGGGGGGGGGTAAAAAGCCCCCCAACCCGGCTGATCACGTGGAAAGTGAGAGGGCTGAACGGGCCGATAAAGAGGGCACGGGTACTCGCACACCTTAAGAAACTTAAGGCAGACGTGGTTATGTTACAGGAAACGCACTTGAAACTGATAGACTAGGTGAGACTACACAAAGGTTGGGTGGGGCAGGTGTTCCATTCGGGGCTAGATGCGAAAAACAGGGGGGTGGCTATATTAGTGGGGAAGCGGGTAATGTTCGAGGCAAAGACTATAGTGGCGGATAGCGGGGGCAGATACGTGATGGTGAGTGGCAAACTACAGGGGGAGACGGTGGTTTTGGTAAACGTATATGCCCCGAACTGGGATGATGCTAATTTTATGAGGCGTATGCTAGGACGCATCCCGGACCTAGAGATGGGAAAGCTGATAATGGGGGGAGATTTCAATACGGTGTTGGAACCAGGGCTGGACAGGTCGAGGTCCAGGACTGGAAGGAGGCCGGCAGCAGCCAAGGTACTTAAAGATTTTATGGAGCAGATGGGAGGAGTAGACCCGTGGAGATTTAGCAGACCTAGGAGTAAGGAGTTCTCGTTTTTCTCCTATGTCCATAAAGTCTACTCGCGAATAGACTTTTTTGTTTTGGGAAGGGCGTTGATCCCGAAGGTGAGGGGAACGGAGTATACGGCTATAGCCATTTCGGATCACGCTCCACATTGGGTGGACTTGGAGATAGGGGAGGAAACAGAAGGGCGCCCACCCTGGAGAATGGACATGGGACTAATGGCAGATGAGGGGGTGTGTCTAAGGGTGAGGGGGTGCATTGAAAAGTACTTGGAACTCAATGATAATGGGGAGGTCCAGGTGGGAGTGGTCTGGGAGGCGCTGAAGGCAGTGGTTAGAGGGGAGCTGATATCAATAAGGGCACATAAAGGAAAGCAGGAGAGTGGGGAACGGGAGCGGTTGCTGCAAGAACTTCTGAGGGTGGACAGGCAATATGCGGAGGCACCGGAGGAGGGACTGTACAGGGAAAGGCAAAGGCTACACGTAGAATTTGACTTGCTGACAACGGGTACTGCAGAGGCACAGTGGAGGAAGGCACAGGGTGTACAGTACGAATATGGGGAGAAGGCGAGCAGGTTGCTGGCCCACCAATTGAGGAAAAGGGGAGCAGCGAGGGAAATAGGGGGAGTGAGGGATGAGGAAGGAGAGATGGAGCGGGGAGTGGAGAGACTGAATGGAGTGTTCAAGGCATTTTATAAAAAATTATACGAAGCTCAACCCCCGGATGGGAGGGAGAGAATGATGGGCTTTCTGGACCGGCTGGAATTTCCCAAGGTGGAGGAGCAGGAAAGGGTGGGACTGGGAGCACAGATTGAAACAGAGGAAGTAGTGAATGGAATTAGGAGTATGCAGGCGGGGAAGGCTCCGGGACCGGATGGATTCCCAGTTGAATTTTACAGGAAATATGGGGACTTGCTCGCCCCGCTACTGATGAGGACCTTTAATGAGGCAAAGGAAAGGGGACAACTGCCCCCGACTATGTCTGAAGCAACGATATCGCTTCTCTTAAAGAAGGAAAAGGACCCGCTACAATGCGGGTCCTATAGACCTATTTCCCTCCTAAATGTAGACGCTAAGATTCTGGCCAAGGTAATGGCAATGAGAATAGAGGAATGTGTCCCGGGGGTGGTCCACGAGGACCAAACTGGGTTTGTGAAGGGGAGACAGCTGAATACGAATATACAGAGGCTGCTAGGGGTAATGATGATGCCCCCACCAGAGGGGGAAGCGGAGATAGTGGTGGCGATGGATGCCGAGAAAGCATTTGATAGAGTGGAGTGGGATTATCTGTGGGAGGTGCTGAGGAAATTTGGTTTTGGAGATGTGTATGTTGGATGGGTGCAGCTGTTGTATAGGGCCCCAGTGGCGAGTGTGGTCACGAATGGACGGGGATCTGCATACTTTCGGCTCCATAGAGGGACAAGGCAGGGATGCCGTCTGTCCCCATTATTGTTTGCACTGGCGATTGAGCCCCTGGCAATAGCATTGAGGGGTTCCAAGAAGTGGAGGGGAGTACTTAGAGGAGGAGAAGAACACCGGGTATCTCTGTATGCGGATGATTTGTTGTTATATGTAGCGGACCCGGCGGAGGGGACGCCAGAGATAATGCGGACACTTCGGGAGTTTGGAGAATTCTCAGGATATAAACTGAACATGGGGAAAAGTGAGTTGTTTGTGGTGCATCCAGGGGAGCAGAGCAGAGAAATAGAGGACTTTCCGCTGAGGAAGGTAACAAGGGACTTTCGTTACTTGGGGATCCAGATAGCCAAGAATTGGGGTACATTGCATAGGTTAAATTTAACGCGATTGGTGGAACAAATGGAGGAGGACTTCAAGAGATGGGACATGGTATCCCTGTCACTGGCAGGGAGGGTGCAGGCGGTTAAAATGGTAGTCCTCCCGAGATTCCTCTTTGTGTTTCAGTGCCTCCCGGTGGTGATCACGAAGGCTTTTTTCAAAAGGATCGAAAAGAGTATCATGAGTTTTGTGTGGGCCGGGAAGACCCCGAGAGTGAGGAAGGGATTCTTACAGCGTAGTAGGGATAGGGGGGGGCTGGCACTACCGAGCCTAAGTGAGTACTACTGGGCCGCCAATATCTCAATGGTGAGTAAGTGGATGGGAGAGGAGGAGGGAGCGGCGTGGAAGAGATTGGAGAGGGCGTCCTGTAGGGGGACTAGCCTACAAGCTATGGTGACGGCCCCATTGCCGTTCTCACCGAAGAAATACACCACAAGCCCGGTGGTGGTGGCGACTTTGAAAATTTGGGGACAGTGGAGACGGCATAGGGGAAAGACGGGAGCCTTGGTGAGGTCCCCGATAAGAAATAACCATAGGTTTGCCCCGGGGGGAATGGATGGGGGATTTGGAATATGGCAAAGAGCAGGAGTAACGCAACTGAAAGATCTGTTTGTGGATGGGAAGTTCGCAAGTCTGGGAGCGTTGACCGAGAAATATGGGTTGCCCCAAGGGAATGCATTCAGGTATATGCAACTGAGGGCTTTTGCGAGGCAACAGGTGAGGGAATTCCCGCAGCTCCCGACGCATGAGGTGCAGGACAGAGTGATCTCAAAGACATTGGTGGGGGACGGTAAGGTGTCAGATATATATAGGGAAATGAGGGACGAGGGGGAGATTATGGTAGATGAGCTAAAAGGGAAATGGGAAGAAGAGCTGGGGGAGGAGATTGAGGAGGGGCTGTGGGCGGATGACCTAAGTAGGGTAAACTCATCGTCCTCGTGTGCCAGGCTAAGCCTGATTCAGTTTAAGGTATTACACAGGGCGCATATGACTGGAGCACGGCTCAGTAAATTTTTTGGGGTGGAGGATAGGTGTGCGAGGTGCTCGAGAAGCCCAGCGAATCATACCCATATGTTTTGGTCATGCCCGGCACTACAGGGGTTCTGGGTGGGGGTGACAAAGGTGCTTTCGAAAGTAGTGGGGGTCTAGGTCGAACCAAGCTGGGGGTTGGCTATATTTGGGGTTGCACAAGAGCCGGGAGTGCAGGAGGCGAAAGAGGCTGATGTTTTGGCCTTTGCGTCCCTAGTAGCCCGGCGCAGGATACTGTTGATGTGGAAGGAAGCCAAGCCCCCGGGGGTGGAGACCTGGATAAATGACATGGCGGGGTTCATAAAGCTGGAACGGATTAAGTTTGTCCTAAGGGGATCGGCTCAAGGGTTCACCAGGCGGTGGCAACCGTTCGTCGAATACCTCACAGAAAGATAGAGGGAATGGAAAAGAAGAAGGCAGCAGCAGCAGCCCAGGGGTGGGGGGGTGGGGGGGGGGAGGAACCAGAAGGACTCTCAGGGTTGTTAATATATATGTACAATATGTATAGGTCGTTGCTATAAATAATTGTATATTGGACTGTTAAATCATATTTTTGGAGAGTGTTTATCTGAGACAAGGCAGTTGCCATTTAGTTTTAGTTTTCGTTTTTGTTATATATTATTTATTCTTTGTTTATAAAACAGGTCGTTGTTATTTTACTGTTATATTATTGTGTAAAGGATACACAATGTACTGTGATGGTTGACCAAAAATTTTCAATAAATATTTTTAAAAAAGAAACACACACACAGGCTGAGGAACAGTCAGAAACACACACACACAGACTGAGTAAGTCAGAAACACACACATTTCTGAGCAACAGTCAGAAACACACACACAGGCTGAGGAACAGTCAGAAACACACACACAGGCTGAGGAACAGTCAGAAACACACACACACAGACTGAGTAAGTCAGAAACACACACATTTCTGAGCAACAGTCAGAAACACACACACAGACTGAGGAACAGTCAGAAACACACACACAGGCTGAGGAACAGTCAGAAACACACACACAGACTGAGGAACAGTCAGAAACACACACATTTCTGAGGAACAGTCAGAAACACACACACAGGCTGAGGAACAGTCAGAAACACACACACACAGACTAAGTCAGAAACACACACATTTCTGAGCAACAGTCAGAAACACACACACAGACTGAGGAACAGTCAGAAACACACACACACAGACTGAGGAACAGTCAGAAACACACACATTTCTGAGGAACAGTCAGAAACACACACACACAGACTAAGTCAGAAACACACACATTTCTGAGCAACAGTCAGAAACACACACACAGACTGAGGAACAGTCAGAAACACACACACACAGACTGAGGAACAGTCAGAAACACACACATTTCTGAGCAACAGTCAGAAACACACACATTTCTGAGGAACAGTCAGAAACACACACACAGGCTGAGGAACAGTCAGAAACACACACACACAGACTAAGTCAGAAACACACACATTTCTGAGCAACAGTCAGAAACACACACACAGACTGAGGAACAGTCAGAAACACACACACAGGCTGAGGAACAGTCAGAAACACACACACACAGACTAAGTCAGAAACACACACATTTCTGAGCAACAGTCAGAAACACACACAGGCTGAGGAACAGTCAGAAACACACACACAGACTGAGGAACAGTCAGAAACACACACACACAGACTGAGGAACAGTCAGAAACACGGACAGACTGAGGAACACACACGTGCACACTGAGCATCGCAGGTGTCAAATTAATGAAATTTCAGGATTACCTGGATAAAGTACATCTTCTTGTCCCAGCTGAACACACCATCAATGTTTCCATGTATAGAGGGCCAACTGGAATGTATTGGCCAAGGGTGCCAACCATCTCGTTTCGTGTCCAGTCGAAAATACCAGTTCTCTGGAAAACCACCAAGATGCATTTAATTCAAAAGCAATCAGTTATTAGGAACATAAAGGTACTTTTTTCAGGGACTTATATTTGTACGGGTAGACATTCAAAATACGTTGTAGTTTTAAGTGGGCTTAATTTTATATTTTGTGCCTGGAAGGATCAAAACTATGTTTAGCTTCATGTTGGACAAAGAAAGGTGTTTGTATGTGTGGATGTTGTTTAAGTTGCAGTTGTGATGTGCCAAGAGAGGGCTGCGGTGTGAAGAATAACCAGTAGTAGTAGGGACGATACTTAGCAACAGGAGGCCACCTTCTTATGGTCTTAGTTTTAACTAGAAGCCATAGCAGTTGGAGACATCAGGGAGCGAACATCACTCAACTCTGCCAGAAGAAAGGCTGGACAGGACGGGAGCTGCAAAGAGCCATGCTTCCTGAAGTACAAGCTACAGTCCAGATAACCAGGGAATGGGGACAAAAAGAACATTTAAGGCATCTGAAGTTAAGAGAACACAAAGCAAGGTATTGTTCAGAAGAATGCAAGGAACTGGGTGGTATCGGTGGCACAGTGGTTAGCACTGTTGTTATGGGCCAGGGTTTAGAACACTCCACAGTATATCATGGAGTTCACCTGACCTACAGCTGTTTATCTGGTTACGATGAGCACCCTGTCTTTCAGGGGTTATTCAACAGAGGCTTGAAGAACAAACAAGCTTTATTTTACAAATTTAGTTAACATTTTTATAAACACACACAGTAAGCATTTAAATCAACTACAAACATAAATACCCCACACAGCTACCATAATCTATGTATCACCCTTAATAATGTAAGACTGCTGTTCATCGACTACAGCTCCGCCTTCAACACCATTATCCCAACAAGACTAATAACCAAACTCCGCAACCTTGGACTTGACCCCTCCCTGTGCAGCTGGATCCTTGACTTCCTCACCAACAGACCGCAATCTGTCAGGATAGGTAACAGCACCTCCTCCACAATAGTCCTCAACTCAGGGGCCCCGCAAGGATGTGTGCTCAGTTCTCTACTCCCTATACACACACGACTGTGTAGCAAGATTTAACTCCAACTCAATCTATAAGTTTGCGGATGATACGACTGTGGTGGGTCATATCTCAAACAACGTCGAATTAGACGACAGAAGGGCGATAGATCACTAGGTTGCATGGTGTACCGAAAAATACCTATCTCTAAATGTTGGAAAGACCAAGGAACTGATCATCGACTTCAGGAAGCACAGCACGACACACACTCCCGTCTGCATCAATGGCTCCGAAGTGGAGATGGTCAATAGCTTTAAGTTCCTGCGGGGTCACCGTCACCAACAGTCTGTCCTGGTCCACTCACGTTGATGCAACAGTCAAGAAAGCCCAACAACGTCGCTACTTCCTTCGGAAGCTAAAGAAATTCGACATGTCTGCATCGACTCTCACAAACGTCTACAGATGTGCGATAGAGAGCATCCTATCCGGCTGCATCACAGCTGGTATGGCAACTGCTCGGCCCAAGATCGCAAGAAACTGCAGAGTGTGGTGAACTCAGTCTAACGCATCACACAAACCTGCCACCCCCACATTGTTTCTGTCTATACCTCCCGCTGCCTCAGGAAGGCAAACAGCATTATCAGAGACCCCTCCCACCCAGGCATTGCCTTCTTCCAGACCCTTCCATCAGGCAGAAGGTACAGAAGTCTGAAGACCCGCACATCCAGGCATAGGAACAGCTTCTTCCCCACAGCTACAAGACTCCTCAACGACTCCCCCTCGGACTGATCCGTTCCCTGTAAGACACTATTCACAACGCCCTATGCTGCTCTTGCTCATGTATTTGCTTTGTTTGGCCCCTTGTTCCGCACTGTAACCAATCACTGTTTGTCGATGTACCATTTGTCAATGTTCTCTGTTGATTATTCTTGTGTCTACTATGTACGTACTGTGCACGTTCCTCGGCCGCAGTAAAATACTTTTCACTGTACTTCGGTACATGTGACAATAAATCAAATCAAATCAAAATCAAATAAACTCCTCCCTTTAACTGTTCCAATTTAATGAAATGAAATGAAGTGAAATGAAAATCGCTTATTGTCACAAGTAGGCTTCAAATGAAGTTACTGTGAAAAGCCCCTAGTCGCCACATTCTGGCGCCTGTTCGGGGAGGCTGGTACGGGAATTGAACAGTGCTGCTGGCCTGCTTTAAAAGCCAGCGATTTAGCCCAGTGTGCTAAACCAGCCCCCTAATAACAAGATCCCATAAACCACAAACCCCTTTTCAAAGGTGTGGCCCCGCACACGGCACTCAGACCTAGTTTGGCTGCTCTTGTGTCCTTTCCAAAACAGCAGGTTTGAATTTCTTCCAGAAAACAATGATTTCTTTTCAAGTTATCAAGCAGTCTGGAAACAGCTTTCAAGATGCAGATAGAGACACGTCTTTCTCAACCTGTGCTGTACAAACCAGTTCAAACTCAAAGCAAAAGTAAAACCAACTCCCAGAGCCACAGCCCAGCTCCACCCACACAATGACATCAATGAAGCCATATGAGAAGACAAAAACATTTCTTAAAGGGACACTCCCATGACATTGTTGCCTCAGCGCCATGGACCCAGGTTCAATCTGACCTTGGCGTGCAAATTCTCCCCGTGTCTGCGTGGGTTTCCTCTGGGTACTCCGGTTTCTTCCCACAGTCCAAAGATGTGCAGGTTAGGTGGATTGGCCCCTAGTGGCCAAAGGTTGGGTGGGGTTACTGGGATAGGACAATGACGTGGGCTCAGGTATGGTGCTCTAACAGAAGGTTGGTGCAGACTCGATGGGCTGAATGGTCTCCTTGGCTGGGAGCAGGGGCGCAGGGGACAGCCGGTGGTCCTGTGGGGTGGGTTCACTGAGAGGGGCAGTGTGCCAGGATGGGTGCTAAAGGCCATGGTGCATGCGCCCACTTTTCGGGAGCGCCCTGTTCTCCCTGCGGCAGGGCAGTGCCTCGGATGGGTGAACTGAGGGGTGCCAACACCTGGACAGGCACCGGCTGCACTGGGCTGGAGCTCAGAGGGACACCCCTGGACAGCAGGCTGAAATTAAAAAACAATTCAGGAGTGACATCCCAGCAAAACAATAAGTTCATTGGCTGGTGTTATCGTGCGGGCCGCAGAGGTTGCTGAGTGAGTGCTTGCTGAGAAGGGGAGTGAATAACAGGTAAGCTCGTTCTTTCTTTTTAATTTTATATCTAGAGGGGATGGCAGGGAAGGTAGTGCAATGTTCCTCCTGCAGAATGTTTGAGGTGAGGGACGCCGTCAGTGTCCCTGCTGATTTCACCTGCAGGAAGTGCTGCCATCTCCAGCTCCTCAGAAACCGCGTTAGGGAACTGGAGCTGGATGAACTTCGGATCATTCGGGGGCAGAGGGGGTCATAGATAGAAGCTTCAGGGATGTAGTTACTCCGAAGAATAAAGATAGATGGGTGACGGTGAGAGGGGCTGGGAGGAAGCAGTCAGTACAGGGATCCCCTGTGGTCGTTCCCCTTAGTAACAAGTTACCGTTTTGGATACTGTTGGGGGGGGACGGGACACTTACCAGGGGTAAGCCATGTGGTACAGGTCTCTGGCACGGAGTCTGTCCCTGTTGCTTAGAAGGGAAGGGGGGAGAGGAGTAGAGCATTAGTCATTGGAGACTCCATAGTTAGGGGGATAGATAGGAGATTCTGTGGGAACGAGAGAGACTCGCGGTTGGTGTGTTGCCTCCCAGGTGCCAGGGTCCGCGATGTCTCGGATCGTGTTTTCGGGATCCTTAAGGGGGAGGGGGGGCAGCTCCAAGTCGTGGTCCACATAGGTACCAACGACATAGGCTCTCTGGTCGCCACACTACCAGAAGGATGTGGAGGCTTTAGAGAGGGTGCAGAAGAGATTTACCAGAATGTTGCCTGGTATGGAGGGCATTAGCTATGAGGAGCGATTGAATAAACTCGGTTTGTTCTCACTGGAACGAAGGAGGTTGAGGGGCGACCTGATAGAGGTATACAAAATTATGAGGGGCATAGACAGAGTGGATAGTCAGAGGCTTTTCCCCAGGGTAGAGGGGTCAATTACTAGGGGGCATAGGTTTAAGGTGAGAGGGGCAAGGTTTAGAGTAGATGTACGAGGCAAGTTTTTTACACAGAGCGTAGTGGGTGCCTGGAACTCGCTACCGGAGGAGGTAGTGGAAGCGGGGACGATAGGGACATTTAAGGGGCATCTTGACAAATATATGAATAGGATGGGAATAGAAGGATCCGGACCCAGGAAGTGTAGAAGATTGTAGTTTAGTTGGGCAGCATGGTCGGCACGAGCTTGGAGGGCCGAAGGGCCTGTTCCTGTGCTGTACATTTCTTTGTTCTTTGTTTGTTCTTTGAAAAGGGATAGGGATGTAAGGCAGGAATTCAGGGAGCTAGGGTGGAAACTGAGATCTAGGACAAACAGAGTTATTATCTCTGGGTTGTTACCCGTGCCACGTGATAGCGAGACGAGGAATAGGGAGAGAGAGGAGTTGAACACGTGGCTACAGGGGTGGTGCAGGAGGGAGGGTTTCAGATTTCTGGATAATTGGGGCTCATTCTGGGGTCAGTGGGACCTCTACAAACGGGATGGTCTACACCTGGACCAGAGGGGTACCAATATCCTGGGGGGGAAATTTGCTAATGCTCTTCAGGAGGGTTTAAACTAGTTCAGCAGGGGCTTGGGAACCTGAATTGTAGCTCCAGTATACAGAGGTTGAGAGTAATGAGGTCATGAGTAAGGTTTCAAAGTTGCAGGAGTGTACCGGCAGGCAGGAAGGTGGTTTAAAGTGTGTCTTCTTCAATGCCAGGAGCATCCGGAATAAGGTGGGTGAACTTGCGGCATGGGTTGGTACCTGGGACTTCGATGTTGTGGCCATTTCGGAGACATGGATAGAGCAGGGGCAGGAATGGTTGTTGCAGGTGCCGGGTTTAGATATTTCAGTAAGCTCAGGGAAGATGGTCAAAGAGGGGGAGGGGTGGCATTGTTAGTTAAGGACAGTATTACGGTGGCAGAAAGGACGTTTGATGAGGACTCGTCTACTGAGGTAGTATGGGCTGAGGTTAGAAACAGGAAAGGAGAGGTCACCCTGTTAGGGGTATTCTATAGGCCTCCGAAAAGTTCCAGAGGTGTAGAGGAAAGGATTGCAAAGATGATTCTGGATAGGAGCGAAAGCAACAGGGTAGCTATTATGGGGGACTTTAACTTTCCAAATATTGACTGGAATCGCTACAGTTCGAGTACTTTAGATGGGTCCGTTTTTGTCCAATGTGTGCAGGAGGGTTTCCTGACACAGTTGTAGATAGGCCAACGAGAGGCGAGGCCATATTGGATTTGGTACTGAGTAATGAACCAGGACAGGTGTTAGATTTGGAGGCAGGTGAGCACTTTGGTGATAGTGACCACAATTCCATTACGTTTACTTTAGTGATGGAAAGGGATAGGTATATACCGCAGGGCATGAGATATATCTGGGGGAAAGGCAATTATGATGCGATGAGGCAAGACTTAGGATGCATCGGATGGAGAGGAAGACTGCAGGGGATGGGCACAATGGAAATGTGGAGCTTGTTCAAGGAACAGCTACTGCGTGTCCTTGATAAGTATGTACCTGTCAGGCAGGGAGGAAGTGGTCGAGCAAGGGAACCGTGGTTTACTAAAGCAGTTGAAACACTTGTCAAGAGGAAGAAGGAGGTTTATGTAAAGATGAGACATGAAGGTTCAGTTAGGGCCCTCGAGAGTTACAAGTTAGCTAGGAAGGACCTAAAGAGAGAGCTAAGAAGAGCCGGGAGGGGACATGAGTAGTCTTTGGCAGGTAAGATCAAGGATAACCCTAAAGCTTTCTATAGATATGTCAGGAATAAACGAATGGCTAGGGTAAGAGTAGGGCCAGTCAAGGACAGTAGCGGGAAGTTGTGCTTGGAGTCAGAGGAGATAGGAAAGATGCTAAATGAATATTTTTTGTCAGTATTCACACAGGAAAAAGACAATGTTGTCGAGGAGAATACTGAGATTCAGGCTACTAGACAAGAAGGGCTTGAGGTTCATAAGGAGGAGGTGTTAGCAATTCTGGAAAGTGTGAAAATAGATAAGTCCCCTGGGCCGGATGGGATTTATCCTGGGATTCTCTGGGAAGCTAGGGAGGAAATTGCTGAGCCTTTGGCTTTGATCTTTAAGTCATCTTTGTCTACAGGAATAGTGCCAGAAGACTGGAGGATAGCAAATGTTGTCCCCTTATTCAAGAAGGGGAGTAGAGACAACCCCGGTAACTATAGACCAGTGAGCCTTACTTCTGTTGTGGGCAAAATCTTGGAAAGGTTTATAAGAGATAGGATGTATAATCATCTGGAAAGGAATAATTTGATGAGAGATAGTCAACACGGTTTTGTGAAGGGTAGGTCGTGCCTCACAAACCTTATTGAGTTCTTTGAGAAGGTGACCAAACAGGTGGATGAGGGTAAAGCAGTTGATGTGGTGTATATGGATTTCAGTAAAGTGTTTGATAAGGTTCCCCATGGTAGGCTACTGCAGAAAATATGGAGGCATGGGATTCAGGGTGATTTAGCAGTTTGGATCAGAAATTGGCTAGCTGGAAGAAGGCAAAGGGTGGTGGTTGATGGGAAATGTTCAGACTGGAGTCCAGTTACTAGTGGTGTACCACAAGGATCTGTTTTGGGGCCACTGCTGTTTGTCATTTTTATAAGTGACCTGGAGGAGGGCATAGAAGGATGGGTGAGTAAATTTGCAGATGACACTAAAGTCGGTGGAGTTGTGGACAGTGCGGAAGGATGTTACAAGTTCCAGAGGGACATAGATAAGCTGCAGTGTTGGGCTGAGAGGTGGCAAATGGAGTTTAATGCAGAAAAGTGTGAGGTGAATCATTTTGGAAGGAATAACAGGAAGACAGAGTACTGGGCTAATGGTAAGGAGCTGCGAGTCAGAGCTGAGATTTAAAAAGATCGCGGCCTAGTTTCGGGAGCCGTTCGGAGAAGGAGGAGCAGTCTCTGTCAGGGAGAGAACCTGAGAACACCTAAGACACTCAGAAGGTAAGAAGGTAAGTAAGTGATTTTACTCATTTTTACTTTTATGCCTTTTTCAAATTGTGTGTGTCGGGGGGGGGGGGAAACTGAAGTGACATCACAGAAAAGCTGTGACCTGAGTGGCTGGTTGGGAATCTACACTAAATTTAAAAAATTAAGCATTGGTAACTAATTAAACATAATTACTTCATTATAATTTAGAGGGGTATCTAAGCCAGAGATCGGAGAGTACTATATTTAGCTTTCGCATTTATATTAGAAATCTAGTGCTAGGAAACAGATAGTTAACAGTAACTTTAAAAAAAAATAATAATAATTTTTAAACTTTTAATTTTATTTAATTGACGCAATGTCAGTTAGAGGGGTGCAGTGCTCTGACTGTGAGATGTGGCAGGTCCGGGAGGCTTCCAGCGTCCCGGATGGCTTCATCTGCAGAAAGTGCACCCAACTGGAGCTCCTCAAAGACCGCATGGTTCGGTTGGACCAGCAATTGGATGCACTTAGGAGAATGCAGGTGGCGGAAAACGTCATAGATCGCAGTTATATAAATGTGGTCACACCCAAGGTGCAGGCAGAGAAATGGGTGACCACCAGAAAGGGCAGGCAGTCAGTGCAGGAATCCCCTGTGGTTGTCCCCCTCTCGAACAGGTATACCCCTTTGGATACTGTCGGGGGGGATAGCCTATCAGGGGAAAACAGCAGCAGCCAGAGCAGTGGCACCACGGCTGGCTCTGATGTTCAGAAGGGAGGGTCAAAGCGCAGAAGAGCAATAGTAATAGGGGACTCGATAGTCAGGGGCACAGATAGGCGATTCTGTGAGACTCCAGGATGGTATGTTGCCTCCCTGGTGCCAGGGTCCAGGTTTGCTAGTGTCACACGGGAGGGTTTAAACTAGTATGGCAGGGGGGTGGGCACGGGAGCAATAGGTCAGAAGGTGAGAGCATTGAGGGAGAACTAGGGAATAGGGACAGTGTGGCTCTGAGGCAGAGCAGACGGGGAGAAGTTGCTGAAAACAGCGGGTCTGGTGGCCTGAAGTGCATATGTTTTAATGCAAGGAGCATTACGGGTAAGGCAGATGAACTTAGAACTTGGATTAGTACTTGGAACTATGATGTTGTTGCCATTACAGAGACCTGGTTGAGGGAAGGGCAGGATTGGCAGCTAAACGTTCCAGGATTTAGAGGTTTCAGGCGGGATAGAGGGGGATGTAAAAGGGGAGGTGGAGTTGCGCTACTTGTTCGGGAGAATATCACAGCTGTACTGCGAGAGGACACCTCAGAGGGCAGTGAGACTATATGGGTAGAAATCAGGAATAAGAAGGGTGCAGTCACAATGTTGGGGATATACTACAGGCCTCCCAACAGCCAGCGGGAGATAGAGGAGCAGATAGGTAGACAGATTTTGGAAAAGAGTAAAAACAACAGGGTTGTGGTGATGGGAGACTTCAACTTCCCCAATATTGACTGGGACTCACTTAGTGCCAGGGGCTTAGACGGGGCGGAGTTTGTAAGGAGCATCCAGGAGGGCTTCTTAAAACAATATGTAGACAGTCCAACTAGGGAAGGGGCGGTACTGGACCTGGTATTGGGGAATGAGCCCGGCCAGGTGGTAGATGTTTCAGTAGGGGAGCATTTCGGTAACAGTGACCACAATTCAGTAAGTTTTAAAGTACTGGTGGACAAGGATAAGAGTGGTCCGAGGATGAATGTGCTAAATTGGGGGAAGGCTAATTATAACAATATTAGGCGGGAACTGAAGAACATAGATTGGGGGCGGATGTTTGAGGGCAAATCAACATCTGACATGTGGGAGGCTTTCAAGTGGCAGTTGAAAGGAATACAGGACCGGCATGTTCCTGTGAGGAAGAAAGATAAATACGGCAATTTTCGGGAACCTTGGATGACGAGTGATATTGTAGACCTCGTCAAAAAGAAAAAGGAGGCATTTGTCAGGGCTAAAAGGCTGGGAACAGACGAAGCCTGCGTGGAATATAAGGAAAGTAGGAAGGAACTTAAGCAAGGAGTCAGGAGGGCTAGAAGGGGTCACGAAAAGTCATTGGCAAATAGGGTTAAGGAAAATCCCAAGGCTTTTTACACGTACATAAAAAGCAAGAGGGTAGCCAGGGAAAGGGTTGGCCCACTGAAGGATAGGCAAGGGAATCTATGTGTGGAGCCAGAGGAAATGGGCGAGGTACTAAATGAATACTTTGCATCAGTATTCACCAAAGAGAAGGAATTGGTAGATGTTGAGTCTGGAGAAGGGGGTGTAGATAGCCTGGGTCACATTGTGATCATAAAAGGCGAGGTGTTGGGTGTCTTACAAAATATTAAGGTAGATAAGTCCCCAGGGCCTGATGGGATCTACCCCAGAATACTGAAGGAGGCTGGAGAGGAAATTGCTGAGGCCTTGACAGAAATCTTTGGATCCTCGCTGTCTTCAGGGGATGTCCCGGAGGACTGGAGAATAGCCAATGTTGTTCCTCTGTTTAAGAAGGGTAGCAAGGATAATCCCGGGAACTACAGGCCAGTGAGCCTTACTTCAGTGGTAGGGAAATTACTGGAGAGAATTCTTCGAGACAGGATCTACTCCCATTTGGAAGCAAATGGATGTATTAGTGAGAGGCAGCACGGTTTTGTGAAGGGGAGGTCGTGTCTCACTAACTTGATAGAGTTTTTCGAGGAGGTTACTAAGATGATTGATGCAGGTAGGGCAGTAGATGTTGTCTATATGGACTTCAGTAAGGCCTTTGACAAGGTCCCTCATGGTAGACTAGTACAAAAGGTGAAGTCACACGGGATCAGGGGTGAGCTGGCAAGGTGGATACAGAACTGGCTAGGCCATAGAAGGCAGAGAGTCGCAATGGAGGGATGTTTTTCTAATTGGAGGGCTGTGACCAGTGGTGTTCCACAGGGATCAGTGCTGGGACCTTTGCTGTTTGTAGTATATATAAATGATTTGGAGGAAAATGTAACTGGTCTGATTAGTAAGTTTGCAGACGACACAAAGGTTGGTGGAATTGCGGATAGCGATGAGGACTGTCGGAGGATACAGCAGGATTTAGATTGTCTGGAGACTTGGGCGGAGAGTTGGCAGATGGAGTTTAATCCGGACAAATGTGAGGTAATGCATTTTGGAAGGTCTAATGCAGGTAGGGAATATACAGTGAATGGTAGAACCCTCAAGAGTATTGAAAGTCAAAGAGATCTAGGAGTACAGGTCCACAGGTCATTGAAAGGGGCAACACAGGTGGAGAAGGTAGTCAAGAAGGCATACGGCATGCTTGCCTTCATTGGCCGGGGCATTGAGTATAAGAATTGGCAAGTCATGTTGCAGCTGTATAGAACCTTAGTTAGGCCACACTTGGAGTATAGTGTTCAATTCTGGTCGCCACACTACCAGAAGGATGTGGAGGCTTTAGAGAGGGTGCAGAAGAGATTTACCAGAATGTTGCCTGGTATGGAGGGCATTAGCTATGAGGAGCGATTGAATAAACTTGGTTTGTTCTCACTGGAACGAAGGAGGTTGAAGGGAGACCTGATAGAGGTATACAAAATTATGAGGGGCATAGACAGAGTGGATAGTCAGAGGCTTTTCCCCAGGGTTGAGGGGTCAATTACTAGGGGGCATAGGTTTAAGGTGAGAGGGGCAAGGTTTAGAGTAGATGTACGAGGCAAGTTTTTTACGCAGAGGGTAGTGGGTGCCTGGAACTTGCTACCGGAGGAGGTAGTGGAAGCAGGGACGATAGGGACATTTAAGGGGCATCTTGACAAATATATGAATAGGATGGGAATAGAAGGATATGGACCCAGGAAGTGTAGAAGATTGTAGTTTAGTCGGGCAGCATGGTCGGCACGGGCTTGGAGGGCCGAAGGGCCTGTTCCTGTGCTGTACATTTCTTTGTTCTTTGTCTCCGAACGGGTAGAGGGCATCCTGAAGGGAGAGGGCAAACAGGCAGAGGTCGTTGTACATATTGGTACTAACGACATAGGCAGGAAGAGGCATGAGGTCTTGCAGCAGGAGTTCAGGGAGTTAGGCAGAAAGTTAAAAGACAGGACCTCTAGGGTTGTAATCTCGGGATTACTCCCTGTGCCACGTGCCAGTGAGGCGAGAAATAGGAAGATAGAGCAGCTAAACACGCGGCTAAACAGCTGGTGTAGGAGGGAGGGTTTCCATTATCTGGACAACTGGGAGCTCTTCCGGGGCAGGTTTGACCTATATAAGAAGGACGGGTTGCATCTAAACTGGAGAGGCATAAATATCCTGGCCGCGAGGTTTGCTAGTATCACATGGGAGGGTTTAAACTAGTATGGCAGGGGGGTGGGCACGGGAGCAATCGGTCAGAAGGTGAGAGCATTGAGGGAGAACTAGGGAATAGGACCAGTGTGGCTCTGAGGCAGAGCAGACAGGGAGAAGTTGCTGAACACAGCGGGTCTGGTGGCCTGAAGTGCGTATGTTTTAATGCAAGAAGTATTACGGATAAGGCAGATGAACTTAGAGCTTGGATTAGTACTTGGAACGATGATGTTGTTGCCATTATAGAGACCTGGTTGAGGGAAGGGCAGGATTGGCAGCTAAACGTTCCAGGATTTAGATGTTTCAGGCGGGATAGAGGGGGATGCAAAAGGGGTGGTGGAGTTGCGCTACTGGTTAGGGAGAATATCACAGCTGTACTGCGGGAGGACACCTCAGAGGGCAGTGAGGCTATATGGGTAGAGATCAGGAATAAGAAGGGTGCAGTCACAATGTTGGGGGTTTACTACAGGCCTCCCAACAGCCAGCGGGAGATAGAGGAGCAGATAGGTAGACAGATTTTGGAAAAGAGTAAAAACAACATGGTTGTGGTGATGGGAGACTTCAACTTCCCCAATATTGAATGGGACTCACTTAGTGCCAGGGGCTTAGACGGGGCGGAGCTTGTAAGGAGCATCCAGGAGGGCTTCTTAAAACAATATGTAGACAGTCCAACTAGGGAAGGGGTGGTACTGGACCTGGTATTGGGGAATGAGCCCGGCCAGGTGGTAGATGTTTCAGTAGGGGAGCATTTCGGGAACAGTGACCACAATTCAGTAAGTTTTAAAGTGCTGGTGGACAAGGATAAGAGTGGTCCTAGGATGAATGTGCTAAATTGGGGGAAGGCTAATTATAACAATATGAGGCGGGAACTGAAGAACATAGATTGGGGGCGGATGTTTGAGGGCAAATCAACATCTGACATGTGGGAGGCTTTCAAGTGGCAGTTGAAAGGAATTCAGGACCGGCATATTCCTGTGAGGAAGAAGGATAAATACGGCAGTTTCCTGGAACCTTGGATAACGAGAGATATTGTAGGCCTCATCAAAAAGAAAAAGGAGTCATTTGTCAGGGCTAAAAGGCTGGGAACAGACGAAGCCTGCGTGGAATATAAGGAAAGTAGGAAGGAACCTAAGCAAGGAGTCAGGAGGGCTAGAAGGGGTCACGAAAAGCCATTGGCAAATAGGGTTATGGAAAATCCCAAGTCTTTTTACACGTACATAAAAAGCAAGAGGGTAGCCAGGGAAAGGGTTGGCCCACTGAAGGATAGGCAAGGGAATCTATGTGTGGAGCCAGAGGAAATGGGCGAGGTACTAAATGAATACTTTGCATCAGTATTCACCAAAGAGAAGGAATTGGTAGATGTTGAGTCTGGAGAAGGGTGTGTAGATAGCCTGGGTCACATTGAGATCCAAAAAGACGAGGTGTTGGGAGTCTTAAAAAATATTAAGGTAGATAAGTCCCCAGGGCCTGATGGGATCTACCCCAGAATACTGAAGGAGGCTGGAGAGGAAATTGCTGAGGCCTTGACAGAAATCTTTGGATCCTCACTGTCTTCAGGAGATGTCCAGGAGGACTGGAGAATAGCCAATGTTGTTCCTATGTTTAAGAAGGGTAGCAAGGATAATCCAGGGAACTACAGGCCGGCGAGCCTTACTTCAGTGGTAGGGAAATTACTGGAGAGAATTCTTCGAGACAGGATCTACTCCCATTTGGAAGCAAATGGACGTATTAGTGAGAGGCAGCATGGTTTTGTGAAGGGGAGGTCGTGTCTCACTAACTTGATAGAGTTTTTCGAGGAGGTCACAAAGATGATTGATGCAGGTAGGGCAGTGGATGTTGTCTATATGGACTTCAGTAAGGCCTTTGACAAGGTCCCTCATGGTAGACTAGTACAAAAGGTGAAGTCACACGGGATCAGGGGTGAGCCGGCAAGGTGGATACAGAACTGGCTAGGTCATAGAAGGCAGAGAGTAGCAATAGAAGGATGCTTTTCTAATTGGAGGGCTGTGACCAGTGGTGTTCCACAGGGATCAGTGCTGGGACCTTTGCTGTTTGTAGTATATATAAATGATTTGGAGGAAAATGTAACTGGTCTGATTAGTGAGTTTGCAGACGACACAAAGGTTGGTGGAATTGCGGATAGCGATGAGGACTGTCAGAGGATACAGCAGGATTTAGATTGTTTGGAGACTTGGGCGGAGAGATGGCAGATGGAGTTTAATCCGGACAAATGTGAGGTAATGCATTTTGGAAGGTCTAATGCAGGTAGGGAATAAACAGTGAATGGTAGAACCCTCAAGAGTATTGAAAGTCAAAGAGATCTAGGAGTACAGGTCCACAGGTCACTGAAAGGGGCAACACAGGTGGAGAAGGTAGTCAAGAAGGCATACGGCATGCTTGCCTTCATTGGCCGGGGCATTGAGTATAAGAATTGGCAAGTCATGTTGCAGCTGTATAGAACCTTAGTTAGGCCACACTTGGAGTATAGTGTTCAATTCTGGTCGCCACACTACCAGAAGGATGTGGAGGCTTTAGAGAGGGTGCAGAAGAGATTTACCAGAATGTTGCCTGGTATGGAGGGCATTAGCTATGAGGAGCGGTTGAATAAACTCGGTTTGTTCTCACTGGAACGAAGGAGGTTGAGGGGCGACCTGATAGAGGTCTACAAAATTATGAGGGGCATAGACAGAGTGGATAGTCAGAGGCTTTTCCCCAGGGTAGAGGGGTCAATTACTAGGGGGCATAGGTTTAAGGTGAGAGGGGCAAGGTTTAGAGTAGATGTACGAGGCAAGCTTTTTACGCAGAGGGTAGTGTGTGCCTGGAACTCGCTACCGGAGGAGGTGGTGGAAGCAGGGACGATAGTGACATTTAAGGGGCATCTTGACAAATACATGAATAGGATGGGAATAGAGGGATTCGGACCCAGGAAGTGTAGAAGATTGTAGTTTAGTCGGGCAACATGGTCGGCACAGGCTTGGAGGGCCGAAGGGCCCGTTCCTGTGCTGTACATTTCTTTGTTCTTTGTTCTTTGGTAAGATTCTTGGCAGTGTGGATGAGCAGACAGATCTCGGTGTCCATGTACATAGATCCCTGAAAGTTGCCACCCATGTTGAGAGGGTTGTTAAGAAGGCGTACGGTGTGTTAGCTTTTATTGGTAGAGGGATTGAGTTTCGGAGCCATGAGGTCATGTTGCAGCTGTACAAAACTCTGGTGCAGCCGCATTTGGAGTATTGCGTGCAATTCTGGTCGCCGCATTATAGGAAGGATGTGGAAGCTTTGGAAAGGGTGCAGAGGAGATTTACCAGAATGTTGCCTGGTATAGAGGGAAGATCTTATGAAGAAAGGCTGGGGGACTTGAGGCTGTTTTCGTTAGAGAGAAGAAGGTTAAGAGGTGACTTAATTGAGGCATACAAGAAGATCAGAGGATTGGATAGGGTGGACAGTGAGAGCCTTTTTCCTCGGATGGTGATGTCTAGCACGAGGGGACATAGCTTTAAATTGAGGGGAGATAGATATAGGACAGATGTCAGAGATAGGTTCTTTACTCAGAGAGTAGTAAGGGTGTGGAATGCCCTGCCTGCAACAGTAGTGGAGTCGCCAACACTAAGGGTATTCAAATGGTCATTGGATAGACATATGGACGATAAGGGAATAGTGTAGATTGGCTTTAGAGTGGTTTCACAGGTCGGCGCAACATCGAGGGCCGAAGGGCCTGTACTGCGCTTTAATGTTCTATGTTCTATGTCTATGTTCTATCGAGGCACCGAAGCATGGCACGCAGATGCCATGGGTGCTTGGCACCAACCTCGATTTCCAGCTGACGCCCGATTCTCTACCCAATCCCGATTTGCAATTCCAGTGTCGCGGGACAGAGATTCCCGACCACTGTGAGCAGTCAAGACAAAGAAATCCGAAAGAGGTTGGTGTGGAATCCTAGACTGGATTTACTGCTAATTGAGGAGTGGAACCTTTGTTTAACAGTGTCATTTGTAAAACCTGGACTGGATTTCGGGATGCAAATCACTCAGGTAAAGCATTGTCATGAGAGAAGATTTAACAGTGTGTTTTTGGGAGTGGAGTGTGGAAACTCTCCTCTGGGGGGATTCTGGGGAGAACTCCACGGACATTCACTTGGGATTCAGAGAGGAGTGTGTATTTCACCAGTCCTCTTGTCTGCTGAAAAGATACTTTCTGTGTTAATCAGACCATTATAGAATAGAATGTGCTTTGTAATCAATGTTAATTTGAAAACCTGTGTGTAATTGTTAAGCTAAGGGGGAGTACAGGAATATTGCATTAAAATATAATTTTTCATGTTTATAAATATTTTTAGGGCAGCACGGTGGCGCAGTGGTTAGCACTGCAGACTCACGGCGCCGAGGTCCCAGGTTCGATCCCGGCTCTGGGTCACTGTCCGTGTGGAGTTTGCACATTCTCCCCCTGTTTGCGTGGGTTTCGCCCCCACAGCCCAAAGATGTGCAGGTGGATTGAACATGTTAAATTGCCCCTTAATTGGAAAAATGAATTGGGTACTCTAAATTTATAAAAAAATTAAAAATAAAAAAGTTCATAAATATTTTGCTCCTTGTTAAAACTAATTAACGGTCATGTGACTCTGTTCCTCTACGTTTTATAGAAAAGAATGAAAGGTTCTGAACCTTTGAGCCAGGGTTCCATCCTGGGATCCTCCCGTCCAGTTACAACAACATCAACTGGTAACACCAGAAAGAATGTTGCTGAGGCCGGTCATACCAGTATCCCTTTAAGAAAGGTTTTGTTTGACCACATGGTTTGTAGCACGGCTTCAGTGATGTCATTTGTGGGTGGAGCTGGGCTGTGACGGCAGGTGAGAGGGGGTTTAGTGATTCGGTCTCCGTTTCTGTTTGGACTGCAGGAAATTTCCCTGTTTTCTCGGCTTGTATTTTAAAGCTGTTCCAGGGAACTGAAAGCACATTGGGTGTGGCACACCGCCTCGGTAACTTTAAAGCTGGAGTTGCTTTGCGGAGGGAGTTTGGAATCCGTCGGTTGGAGGCTGGATCTCCGGGAAAGGACCCGTCCCATTCGAGTGAGATTACAGTGTCCTGGGTCACGTCCTTGGAAAGGGTTTAGGTTTTATCAGATTTTGTATTGAATTGGAACAGTTAAGGGGGAATCATTAAGCACATAGATTACTGTAGCTGTTGTGCGTTTTCATGTTTGTAACTGATAACAAATTCATGAAAAGCATTTTATGTATGTTAATTACATTCTTATAATAAACTTTGTTTTGCTAAAAGCGCCGAGGAAGTTTGATGACTCACACCTGAAGGGAAGGCTCCTGTGTTTATCCTGGCCAAATTCAACATAAAGGTTGTAGGTCAGGTGAACGTCATAATACACTTTGGAGTTTCTAAGCCCTGGCCCGTAACAGATCCGGCACAAAATGACTAATTACTCCCACCGAGCCTCACTTTGTGAGGAACATTTCTGCTCATTGAGACATTCCCATCTGACCCTGATCCCCTCCCCACGTTCTGAAACCACGGGGGAATCTGCTGGCAGTGTCGGGTCGCTGACCCATCGAAATCTGCCAAGTACATTCGTCAGGATTTAAATCCTTGCATGGAATGTGGGTGTCATTGGCAAGGTCATGATATGTTGTCTACACCTTGAACTCAGAAGATCATTGTCACTGAATATATTTAAGAAAAAATATCTCGACTCTAAAGGCTTCCAGGGGTATGGGGAGAGTGTGGGATTGGTGTTGAAATGAGAGGTCAGCCATGATCAGAATGAATGGTGGAGCACCCTCCAGCAACAACTCAAGGTGGCGCCAGAACGTGGCGACTCTGCGAGGTCTCTTCCGCAGATCCCGTAACAGCCTCCCCGAACAGGCGCCGGAATGTGGCGACTAGGGGCTTTTCACAGTAACTTCATTTGAAGCCGACTTGTGACAATAAACGATTTTCATTTCATTTTCATTTCAGATCCACTTCCTACATCTCAGAACCATCCTAATCTTTTAAAACCTAATTCTAACACTACGCTTTCCCTAATCTGTCTGATTTATGTTTACTTACAGGTCTGAAGCTTATCCCACATCCATGTGCCAGCCCAGATGACGCGACCGGATGCAACCCAGTAGGACTCCTGCAAAGACCCTCCCCTGGCCTCGACCCGGATTTCCGATCCCGTCCTCACGTACAAATTGACTCGGCTCTGGGAGGGCCCGACTCAGCCTGGGAAGCGACCCTGGCACCCGGAGCGCACGGCCCAGTTACCGGAACACCCGACCTAGCCCCCGACCATGACACCCAGGCCGACGCAACACAGATGCCCACCCAGCATGTTGGACATTGACTCTCAGTGTGTTGGGACATTGACTCTCAGCGTGATGGACATTGGCTCTCAGTGTGTTGGGACATTGACTCTCAGTGTGTTGGGACATTGACTCTCAGTGTGATGGACATTGACTCTCAGTGTGATGGACATTGACTCTCAGTGTGTTGGGACATTGACTCTCAGTGTGATGGGACATTGACTCTCAGTGTGTTGGGACATTGACTCTCAGTGTGATGGACATTGACTCTCAGTGTGATGGACATTGACTCTCAGTGTGATGGACATTGACTCTCAGTGTGATGGACATTGACTCTCAGTGTGATGGACATTGACTCTCAGTGTGTTGGGACATTGACTCTCAGTGTGATGGACATTGACTCTCAGTGTGATGGACATTGACTCTCAGTGTGATGGACATTGACTCTGTGTGTTGGGACATTGACTCTCAGTGTGCTGGACATTGACTCTCAGTGTGTTGGGACATTGACTCTCAGTGTGTTGGGACATTGACTCTCAGTGTGATGGACATTGACTCTCAGTGTGATGGACATTGACTCTGTGTGTTGGGACATTGACTCTCAGTGTGATGGACATTGACTCTCAGTGTGTTGGGACATTGACTCTCAGTGTGATGGACATTGACTCTCAGTGTGTTGGGACATTGACTCTCAGTGTGATGGACATTGACTCTCAGTGTGTTGGGACATTGACTCTCAGTGTGATGGACATTGACTCTCAGTGTGATGGACATTGACTCTGTGTGTTGGGACATTGACTCTCAGTGTGATGGACATTGACTCTCAGTGTGTTGGGACATTGACTCTCAGTGTGATGGACATTGACTCTCAGTGTGTTGGGACATTGACTCTCAGTGTGATGGACATTGACTCTCAGTGTGTTGGGACATTGACTCTCAGTGTGATGGACATTGACTCTCAGTGTGTTGGGACATTGACTCTCAGTGTGTTGGGACATTGACTCTCAGTGTGTTGGGACATTGACTCTCAGTGTGATGGACATTGACTCTCAGTGTGTTGGGACATTGACTCTCAGTGTGATGGACATTGACTCTCAGTGTGATGGGACATTGACTCTCAGTGTGATGGACATTGACTCTCAGTGTGTTGGGACATTGACTCTCAGTGTGATGGACATTGACTCTCAGTGTGATGGACATTGACTCTCAGTGTGCTGGACATTGACTCTCAGTGTGTTGGGACATTGACTCTCAGTGTGATGGGACATTGACTCTCAGTGTGATGGACATTGACTCTCAGTGTGTTGGGACATTGACTCTCAGTGTGCTGGACATTGACTCTCAGTGTGTTGGGACATTGACTCTCAGTGTGATGGACATTGACTCTCAGTGTGTTGGGACATTGACTCTCAGTGTGATGGACATTGACTCTCAGTGTGATGGACATTGACTCTCAGTGTGTTGGGACATTGACTCTCAGTGTGCTGGACATTGACTCTCAGTGTGTTGGGACATTGACTCTCAGTGTGTTGGGACATTGACTCTCAGTGTGATGGACATTGACTCTCAGTGTGTTGGGACATTGACTCTCAGTGTGTTGGGACATTGACTCTCAGTGTGATGGACATTGACTCTCAGTGTGTTGGACATTGACTCTCAGTGTGTTGGACATTGACTCTCAGTGTGTTGGACATTGAGTCTCAGTGTGTTGGGACATTGACTCTCAGTGTGTTGGGACATTGACTCTCAGTGTGCTGGACATTGACTCTCAGTGTGATGGACATTGACTCTCAGTGTGATGGACATTGACTCTCAGTGTGTTGGACATTGACTCTCAGTGTGCTGGACATTGACTCTCAGTGTGATGGACTTTGACTCTCAGTGTGATGGACTTTGACTCTCAGTGTGATGGACATTGACTCTCAGTGTGTTGGGACATTGACTCTCAGTGTGATGGACATTGACTCTCAGTGTGATGGACATTGACTCTCAGTGTGTTGGGACATTGACTCTCAGTGTGATGGACATTGACTCTCAGTGTGATGGACATTGACTCTCAGTGTGTTGGGACATTGACTCTCAGTGTGATGGACATTGACTCTCAGTGTGATGGACATTGACTCTCAGTGTGATGGACATTGACTCTCAGTGTGTTGGGACATTGACTCTCAGTGTGATGGACATTGACTCTCAGTGTGTTGGGACATTGACTCTCAGTGTGATGGACATTGACTCTCAGTGTGTTGGGACATTGACTCTCAGTGTGATGGACATTGACTCTCAGTGTGATGGACATTGACTCTCAGTGTGTTGGGACATTGACTCTCAGTGTGTTGGGACATTGACTCTCAGTGTGATGGACATTGACTCTCAGTGTGATGGACATTGACTCTCAGTGTGTTGGACATTGACTCTCAGTGTGATGGACATTGAGTCTCAGTGTGATGGACATTGACTCTCAGTGTGTTGGACATTGAGTCTCGGGGTGTTGCTTACTTCGGAAAGCGTACATCCTTCCTATCTGATCCTCATTGAATTCTTCAAATGATTCGTTACTGCACCGGTTGTGGATGGATTTAGCTGATGTTTTGTTCCAGGATGCATGTCCTGTTGGGTAGAAAGATCCGGTAAGACCCCACTCTCAACATTAATATTTGGCTCAAATGTTTTTTTGTCATTCGCACAGGAGCAAATATGTATACCTCACCTCTCCCTTCACATCGCATAAAATAATCTCGCGCATCCTTTGGATAGCCTGAAGGAATATGACCCGTACTGGGTTGGAAACGAGTGAACTTTGTCCCATCGAAGCAGTAGACTCTCTCCAGCCACCTCAATGCCGCACCGCAGTGACCAAGTCCTTGCCAACTCCTTGCCTTCACTGTGGTGGTGTTGAGGTTGAGGTGGTAAACCATGTCTCCTGCAGAGAGGATCACGCTGGTTATTGTGCTGATTTACTGTGCACAGTGACAGAGACAGACATCCAGGAATGGGATCCAGGAAGCTTAGGGTTAAGGTTAGGGTCAGGGGTTAGATGTCGGGGTGAGGATGAAAGGTTGGTGTTTGGGATAAGAGTCGAGAGTAAGGAGAAGGGCACGTTTTAGGGGCTATAAGATGGGATAAAATGACGATTAGGGGGAAATAGGAGAAGATGAACAGTCAGCATTTGGATTTGGGGTTAGCTTTGAAAAGGGAATTGGCAGAGTCCACACTGTCAGAGGGTCAGCACTGAGGGTCAGTGTGAGGGTCAGTACTGAGGAATGCCGCACTGTCAGAGGGTCAGTGCTGAGGGAGTGCCGCACTGTCAGACGGTCAGTACTGAGGGAGTGCTGCACTGTCAGAGGGTCAGTACTGAGGGAGTGCTGCACTGTCAGAGGGTCAGTACTGAGGGAGTGCCGCACGGTCAGAGGGTCAGTACTGAGGGAGTGCGGCACTGTCAGAGGGTCAGTACTGAGGGAGTGCCGCACTGTCACAGGGTCAGTACTGAGGGAGTGCTGCACTGTCAGAGGGTCAGTACTGAGGGAGTGCCGCACTGTCAGAGGGTCAGTACTGAGGGAGTGCTGCACTGTCAGAGGGTCAGTACTGAGGGAGTGCCGCACGGTCAGAGGGTCAGTACTGAGGGAGTGCTGCACTGTCAGAGGGTCAGAACTGAGGGAGTGCTGCACTGTCAGAGGGTCAGTACTGAGGGAGTGCTGCACTGTCAGAGGGTCAGTACTGAGGGAGCGCCGCACTGTCAGAGGGTCAGTACTGAGGGAGTGCTGCACTGTCAGAGGGTCAGTACTGAGGGAGTGCTGCACTGTCAGAGGGTCAGTACTGAGGGAGTGCAGCACTGTCAGAGGGTCAGTACTGAGGGAGTGCTGCACTGTCAGAGGGTCAGTAGTGAGGGAGTGCTGCACTGTCAGTGGGTCAGTACTGAGGGAGTGCTGCACTGTCAGAGGGTCAGTACTGAGGGAGTGCTGCACTGTCAGAGGGTCAGTACTGAGGGAGTGCCACACTGTCAGAGGGTCAGGACTGAGGGAGTGCTGCCCTGTCAGAGGGTCAGTACTGAGGGAGTGCCACACTGTCAGAGGGTCAGGACTGAGGGAGTGCTGCCCTGTCAGAGGGTCAGTACTGAGGGAGTGCCGCACTGTCAGAGGGTCAGGACTGAGGGAGTGCCGCACTGTCAGAGGTTCAGGACTGAGGGAGTGCCGCACTGTCAGAGGGTCAGGACTGAGGGAGTGCTGCACTGTCAGAGGGTCAGGACTGAGGGAGTGCCGCACTGTCAGAGGGTCAGGACTGAGGGAGTGCTGCACTGTCAGAGGGTCAGGACTGAGGGAGTGCGGCACTGTCTGAGGGTCAGTACTGAGGGAGTGCTGCACTGTCAGAGGGTCAGTACTGAGGGAGTGCCGCACTGTCAGAGGGTCAGGACTGAGGGAGTGCTGCCCTGTCAGAGGGTCAGTACTGAGGGAGTGCTGCACTGTCAGAGGGTCAGGACTGAGGGAGTGCCGCACTGTCAGAGGGTCAGGACTGAGGGAGTGCTGCACTGTCAGAGGGTCAGGACTGAGGGAGTGCGGCACTGTCTGAGGGTCAGTACTGAGGGAGTGCTGCACTGTCAGAGGGTCAGTACTGAGGGAGTGCTGCACTGTCAGAGGGTCAGTACTGAGGGAGTGCCGCATTGTCAGAGGGTCAGTACTGAGGGAGTGCCGCACTGTCAGAGGGTCAGTACTGAGGGAGTGCTGCACTGTCAGAGGGTCAGTACTGAGAGAGTGCTGCACTGTCAGAGAGTCAGTACTGAGGGAGTGCCGCACTGTCAGAGGGTCAGTACTGACGGAGAGCTGCACTGTCAGAGGGTCAGTACTGAGGGAGTGCTGCACTGTCAGAGGGTCAGTACTGAGGGAGTGCTGCACTGTCAGAGGGTCAGTACTGAGAGAGAGCTGCACTGTCAGAGGGTCAGTACTGAGGGAGTGCTGCACTGTCAGAGGGTCAGTGCTGAGGGAGTGCTGCACTGTCAGAGGGTCAGTACTGAGAGAGAGCTGCACTGTCAGAGGGTCAGTACTGAGGGAGTGCTGCACTGTCAGAGGGTCAGTACTGAGGGAGTGCTGCACTGTCAGAGGGTCAGTACTGAGGGAGAGCTGCTCTGTGCTCCTGCAGAATACATCAGGAGAAGTTGAATCTCCCACTACAGGAAGTGGGCTCACCTTTGAAAAAGAGGATGGAGTCTTGTGCACACTCTCCGACCGGACATTCCACCGCTGCCTCCAGATCGTCTGGAATTCCTGGGAATTTTTCATGGATCAGGAACTTGCCTTCGAATGTTGTGCCGTAATATTGCCAGACCTGATTCCCCTGCAAGTCAATGAGACGCCAATGATGAGTTTACTGGAGGTTCAAGACCAGAGAAAGCCTCGTGTCTACTTTAACAAACAATGCAGGTGGCATAACACACGGTGATGGTGCACAACACACGGTGATGGTGCACAACACACAGCGATGGTGCACAGCACACGGTGATGGTGCACAGCACACGGTGATGGTGCACAGCACACGGTGATGGTGCACAGCACACGGTGATGGTGCACAGCACACGGTGATGGTGCACAACACACGGTGATGGTGCACAACACACGGTGATGGTGCACAACACACGGTGATGGTGCACAACACACAGTGATGGTGCACAACACGGTGATGGTGCACAACACACAGTGATGGTGCACAACACGGTGATGGTGCACAACACGGTGATGGTGCACAACACACGGTGATGGTGCACAACACACGGTGATGGTGCACAACACACGGTGATGGTGCACAACACACGGTGATGGTGCACAACACACGGTGATGGTGCACAACACACGGTGATGGTGCACAACACACGGTGATGGTGCACAACACACGGTGATGGTGCACAACACGGATGGTGCACATACACGGTGATGGTGCACAACACACGGTGATGGTGCACAACACGGTGATGGTGCACAACACACGGTGATGGTGCACAACACACGGTGATGGTGCACAACACACGGTGATGGTGCACAACACACGGTGATGGTGCACAACACACGGTGATGGTGCACAACACTGATGGTGCACACACACGGTGATGGTGCACAACACACGGTGATGGTGCACAACACACGGTGATGGTGCACAGCACACGGTGATGGTGCACAACAAACGGTGATGGTGCACAACACACGGTGATGGTGCACAACACACGGTGATGGTGCACAACACACGGTGATGGTGCACAACACACGGTGATGGTGCACAACACACGGTGATGGTGCACAGCACACGGTGATGGCGCACAGCACACGGTGATGGCGCACAGCACACGGTGATGGCGCACAGCACACGGTGATGGCGCACAGCACACGGTGATGGCGCACAGCACACGGTGATGGCGCACAGCACACGGTGATGGCGCACAGCACACGGTGATGGCGCACAACACACGGTGATGGCGCACAACACACGGTGATGGCGGACACACACGGTGATGGCGCACACACACGGTGATGGCGCACACACACGGTGATGGTGCACACACACGGTGATGGTGCACACACACGGTGATGGTGCACACACACGGTGATGGTGCACACCACACGGTGGTGGTGCACACCACACGGTGATGGTGCACACCACACGGTGATGGTGCACAACACACGGTGATGGTGCACAACACGGTGATGGTGCACACACACGGTGATGGTGCACAACACACTGTGATGGTGCACAGCACACTGTGATGGTGCACAACACACGGTGATGGTGCACAACACACGGTGATGGTGCACAACACACGGTGATGGTGCACAACACACGGTGATGGTGCACAACACACGGTGATGGTGCACAACACACGGTGATGGTGCACAACACACGGTGATGGTGCACAACACACGGTGATGGTGCACAACACGCGGTGATGGTGCACAACACACGGTGATGGTGCACAACACACGGTGATGGTGCACAACACACGGTGAAGGTGCACAACACACGGTGATGGTGCACAACACACGGTGATGGTGCACAGCACACGGTGATGGCGCACAGCACACGGTGATGGTGCACAGCACACGGTGATGGTGCACAGCACACGGTGATGGTGCACAACACAGTGATGGTGCACAACACAGTGATGGTGCACAACACAGTGATGGTGCACAACACACGGTGATGGTGCACCACACACGGTGATAGTGCACCACACACGGTGATAGTGCACAACACACGGTGATGGTGCACAACACACGGTGATGGTGCACAACACACGGTGATGGTGCACAACACACGGTGATGGTGCACAACACACGGTGATGATGCACAACACACGGTGATGGTGCACAACACACGGTGATGGTGCACAACACACGGTGATGGTGCACAACACACGGTGATGGTGCACAACACACGGTGATGGTGCACAATATACGGTGATGGTGCACACACACGGTGATGGTGCACAACACACGGTGATGGTGCACAACACACGGTGATGGTGCACAACACACGGTGATGGTGCACAACACACGGTGATGGTGCACAACACACGGTGATGGTGCACAACACACGGTGATGGTGCACAACACACGGTGATGGTGCACAACACACGGTGATGGTGCACAATACACGGTGATGGTGCACACACACGGTGATGGTGCACCCACACGGTGATGGTGCACACACACGGTGATGGTGCACACACACGGTGATGGTGCACAGCACACGGGGATGGTGCACAACACACGGTGATGGTGCACAACACACGGTGATGGTGCACAACACACGGTGATGGTGCACAACACACGGTGATGGTGCACAACACAGTGATGGTGCACAACACAGTGATGGTGCACAACACAGTGATGGTGCACAACACACAGTGATGGTTCAATGTCACTATCACAGACCCAGGGTAATGGTCTCAATCCTACATTTGAATCCCACCATGTCCGATGATCAATTTTGAATTCAATATAAATCAGGAATTAAATCATTGCTATACAAAAAACCATCTGTTTCCCTGACTTAGTGAATTAAATCCTTACATGTGACTCGACATCCTCAGCAACATGACTTCATGGCCCTCTGAAATGGCCAAGCAAGCCCAGGATAATTACAGATCTGTAATAAATGCTGGCTTTGCCAAGCACGCCCAGATTACAGGAATGAATTAAAAAAACATTCAGCGGGTTGTTTAGTAAGCATTCCGTATGCTTTCTTGACTACCTTGTTGTGGTAGTCTGTGTTAGAAGGATTACGGTACCTGTTAATGCGGGAATACCATTGGTGGAGAATGTACTTGTTTACATTGGTTAATCCTGTATGTTAGCTCCGCCCTGCAAGGCAGGGTATAAGAGCCCGTGTCGCCCCAGCAGCTGCCTTCTGTACTTGTGCTGCTGGGGGAAACATCTCGCGTATTAAAGCCTTCAATTGTCTCCAATCTCGCTTCTGGAGTTATTGATCATGCATTACTTGTCCACTTGTGTTGCCACTTTCAAAGATTTGTGGACCTGCACGCCCAGATCTCTCTGACTTTCTATATTCCGAAGAGTTTTGTCATTCACTGTATATTCTCCCTGTATGTTGGACCAACCAAAATGGATCACCTCATATTTGTCCGGATTAAACTCCATTTGCCATTTAGAACATAGAACGATACAGCGCAGTACAGGCCCTTCGGCCCACAATGTTGCACCGAAACAAAAGCCATCTAACCTACACTATGCCATTATCATCCATATGCTTATCCAATTAACTTTTAAATGCCCTCAATGTTGGCGAGTTCACTACTGTAGCAGGTAGGGCATTCCACGGCCTCACTACTCTTTGCGTAAAGAACCTACCTCTGACCTCTGTCCTATATCTATTACCCCTCAGTTTAAAGCTATGTCCCCTCGTGCCAGCCATTTCCATCCGCGGGAGAAGGCTCTCACTGTCCACCCTATCTAACCCCCTGATCATTTTGTATGCCTCTATTAAGTCTCCTCTTAACCTTCTTCTCTCCAACGAAAACAACCTCAAGTCCATCAGCCTTTCCTCATAAGATTTTCCCTCCATACCAGGCAACATCCTGGTAAATCTCCTCTGCACCCGCTCCAAAGCCTCCACGTCCTTCCTATAATGCGGTGACCAGAACTGTACGCAATACTCCAAATGCAGCCGTACCAGAGTTCTGTACAGCTGCAACATGACCTCCTGACTCAGGAACTCAATCCCTCTACCAATAAAGGCCAACACTCCATAGGCCTTCTTCACAACCCTATCAACCTGGGTGGCAACTTTCAGGGATATATGTACATGGACACCTAGATCCCTCTGCTCATCCACACTTCCAAGAACTTTACCATTAGCCAAATATTCCGCATTTCTGTTATTCCTTCCAAAGTGAATCACCTCACACTTCTCGACATTAAACTCCATTTGCCACCTCTCAGCCCAGCTCTGCAGCTTATCTATATCCCTCTGTAACCTGCTACATCCTTCCACACTATCGACAACACCACCGACTTTAGTATCGTCTGCAAATTTACTCACCCACCCTTCTGTGCCTTCCTCTAGGTCATTGATAAAAATGACAAACAGGAACGGCCCCAGAACAGATCCTTGTGGTACGCCACTTGTAACTGAACTCCATTCTGAACATTTCCCATCAACCACCACCCTCTGTCTTCTTTCAGCTAGCCAATTTCTGATCCACATCTCTAAATCTCCCTCAATCCCCAGCCTCCGTATTTTCTGTAATAGCCTACCGTGGGGAACCTTATCAAACGCTTTACTGAAATCCATATACACCACATCAACTGCTCTACCCTCGTCTACCTGTTCAGTCACCTTCTCAAAGAACTTGATAAGGTTTGTGAGGCATGACCTACCCTTTACAAAGCCATGCTGACTATCCCTGATCATATTATTCCTATCTAGATGATTATAAATCTTGTCTCTTACAATCCCCTCCAAGACTTTACCCACTACAGACGTGAGGCTCACCGGTCTATAGTTGCCGGGGTTGTCTCTGCTCCCCTTTTTGAACAAAGGGACCACATTTGCTATCCTCCAGTCCTCTGGCACTATTCCTGTAGCCAATGATGACATAAAAATCAAAGCCAAAGGTCCAGCAATCTCTTCCCTGGCCTCCCAGAGAATCCTAGGATAAATCCCATCAGGTCCCGGGGACTTATCTATTTTCAGCCTGTCCAGAATTGCCAACACCTCTTCCCTACGTACCTCAATGCCATCTATTCTAATAGCCTGGGTCTCAGCATTCTCCTCCACAACATTATCTTTTTCCTGAGTGAATACTGACGAAAAATATTCATTTAGTATCTCGCCTATCTCTTCAGACTCCACACACAACTTCCCATCCCTGTCCTTGACTGGTCCTACTCTTACCCTAGTCATTCGCTTATTCCTGACATACCTATAGAAAGCTTTTGGGTTTTCCTTGATCCTACCTGCCAAATACTTCTCATGTCCCCTCCTTGCTCGTCTTAGCTCTCTCTTTAGTGCAAACAGTAATGGGGACAGAGGACATCCCTGCCTTGTCCCTCTATGGAGCCGAAAATATGCCGATCCCCGTCCATTCGTGACCACACTCGCCACTGGGGCCCTATACAACAGCTGCACCCATCTAACATACCCCTCTCCGAACCCAAATCTCCTCAACACCTCCCACAGATAATCCCACTCCACTCTATCAAATGCTTTCTCGGCATCCATTGCCACTACTATCTCCGTTTCACCCTCTGGTGGGGCCATCATCATTACCCCTAACAACCTCCGTATGTTCGTGTTCAGCTGTCTCCCCTTCACAAACCCAGTTTGGTCCTCATGAACCACCCCCGGGACACATTCCTCTATTCTCATTGCCATTACCTTGGCCAGGACCTTGGCATCTACATTTAGAAGGGAAATAGGTCTATAGGACCCGCATTGTAGCGGATCCTTTTCCTTCTTTAAAAGAAGCGATATCGTTGCTTCTGACATAGTCGGGGGCAGTTGTCCCCTTTCCTTTGCCTCGTTAAAGGTCCTCGTCAGTAGCGGGGCGAGCAAGTCCGAATATTTTCTGTAAAATTCAACTGGGAATCCGTCCGGTCCCGGGGCCTTTCCCGTCTGCATGTTCCTAATTCCTTTCACCACTTCTTCTACCGTGATCTGTGCTCCCAATCCCATCCTTTCCTGCTCTTCCACCTTGGGAATTTCCAGCCGATCCAAAAACTCCATCATTCTCTCCCTCCCATCCGGGGGTTGAGCTTCATACAATTTTTTATAAAAAGTCTTGAACACTTCATTCACTCTCTCCGCTCCCCGCTCCGTCTCTCCATCTTCGTCTCTCACCCCCCCTATTTCCCTCGCTGCTCCCCTTTTCCTCAATTGGTGTGCCAGCAATCTGCTCGCCTTCTCTCCATATTCATACTGTACACCCTGCGCCTTCCTCCATTGTGCCTCTGCAGTGCCTGTAGTCAGCAAGTCAAATTCCACATGCAGCCTTTGCCTTTCCCTATACAGTCCCTCCTCCGGTGCTTCCGCATACTGTCTGTCCACCCTCAAAAGTTCTTGCAGCAACCGCTCCCGTTCCTTACTCTCCTGCTTCCCTTTATGTGTCCTTATTGATATCAGCTCCCCCCTAACCACCGCCTTCAACGCCTCCCAGACCACTCCCACCTGAACCTCCCCATTGTCATTGAGTTCCAAGTACTTTTCAATGCATCCCCTCACCCTTAAGCACACCCCCTCATCCGCCATTAGTCCCATGTCCATTCTCCAGGGTGGACGCCCTCTTGTTTCCTCCCCTATCTCCAAGTCTACCCAGTGTGGGGCATGATCCGAAATGGCTATAGCCGTATATTCCGTTCCCCTCACCCTCGGGATCAATGCCCTACCCAACACAAAAAAGTCTATGCGTGAATAGACTTTATGGACATAGGAGAAAAACGAGAACTCCTTACTCCTAGGTCTACTGAATCTCCACGGGTCCACCCCTCCCATCTGCTCCATAAAATCCTTAAGCACCTTGGCTGCTGCCGGCCTCCTACCAGTCCTGGACTTCGACCTATCCAGCCTTGGTTCCAACACCGTGTTGAAGTCTCCCCCCATTATCAGCTTTCCGGTCTCTAGGTCTGGGATGCGTCCTAGCATTCGCCTCATAAAATTGGCATCGTCCCAATTCGGGGCATACACGTTTACCAACACCACCATCTCTCCCTGTAATTTGCCACTCACCATCACGTATCTGCCCCCGTTATCCGCCACTATAGTCTTTGCCTCGAACATTACCCGCTTCCCCACTAATATAGCCACCCCCCTGTTTTTCGCATCCAGCCCCGAATGGAACACCTGCCCTACCCATCCTTTGCGCAACCTAACCTGATCTATCAGTTTCAGGTGCGTTTCCTGTAACATGACCACATCTGCTTTAAGTTTCTTAAGGTGTGCGAGTACTCGTGCCCTCTTTATCGGCCCGTTAAGCCCCCTCACGTTCCACGTG
>NC_092721.1:210886378-210888878 GCF_047496885.1 Scyliorhinus torazame | reverse complement strand
AGACACAGGCAGAGAGAGAGACACACACAGACAGACAGAGAGAGAGAGACACAGACAGAGAGAGAGAGACACAGACAGAGAGAGAGAGACACAGACACAGAGAGAGAGACACACACAGGCAGAGAGAGAGACACACACAGGCAGAGAGAGAGACACACACAGGCAGAGAGAGAGAGACACAGGCAGAGAGAGAGAGACACAGACAGAGAGGGAGACACAGACAGAGAGAGAGAGGCAGACAGAGAGAGAGACACAGACAGAGAGAGAGAGAGACACAGACAGAGAGAGAGACTGACAGAGAGAGATAGATAGGGACAGACAGAGAGAGAGACAGAGACAGACAGAGAGAGAGACAGACAGACAGAGAGAGAGACATTTGCAGAGATAGACACAGACACAGAGAGAGAGAGACACAGGCAGAGATAGACACAGACAGAGAGAGACACAGACAGGGAGAGAGAGACAGACAGAGAGAGAGAGACAGACAGAGAGAGAGAGACAGAGAGAGAGAGACAGAGAGAGAGAGACAGAGAGAGACAGACAGAGACACAGGCAGAGAGAGAGAGACACAGGTAGAGAGAGAGAGACACAGGCAGAGAGAGAGACACACAGGCAGAGAGAGCGAGGCACAGGCAGAGAGAAAGAGACACAGGCAGAGAGAAAGAGACACAGACACAGACACAGCGAGAGACACACAGACAGAGAGAGAGAGACACAGGCCGAGAGAGACACACAGGCAGAGAGAGAGAGAGACACACAGACACAGAGAGAGAGACACACAGACACAGAGAGAGAGACACACAGACAGAGAGAGAGAGACACAGACAGAGAGAGAGAGACAGAGTCAAAGAGAGAGAGATACACACAGAAAGAGAGGCACAGACACAGAGAGAGAGACACAGACAGAGAGAGAGAGACACAGACAGAGAGAGAGACACACACAGACACACAGAGAGAGAGAGACACAGGCCGGGAGAGAGAGACGCAGGCAGGGAGAGAGAGACGCAGGCAGAGAGAGAGAGACACAGGCAGAGAGAGAGAGACACAGACAGAGGGAGAGACACAGACAGAGAGAGAGACACACAGACAGACAGAGAGAGACACACAGACAGACAGAGAGACAAAGTCAGAGAGTGAGAGACACAGACACAGAGAGAGACACAGACACAGAGAGAGACACACAGACAGAGAGAGAGACACAGACAGAGAGAGAGACACAGACAGACAGAGAGACACAGACAGACCGAGAGAGAGACACACAGACAGACAGAGAGAGAGACACAGACAGAGAGAGAGAGACACAGGCAGAGAGAGAGACACAGGCAGAGAGAGAGACACACACAGACAGACAGAGAGAGAGACACACAGACAGAGACACAGACAGAGAGAGAGAGACACAGACAGAGAGAGAGACACAGACACAGAGAGAGAGACACAGACACAGAGAGAGAGACACAGACACAGAGAGAGAGAGAGACACAGGCAGAGAGAGAGACACACAGGCAGAGAGAGAGAGACACAGACAGAGAGAGAGAGACACAGACAGAGAGAGAGACACAGACAGAGAGAGAGACACAGACAGAGAGAGAGACACACAGACAGAGAGAGAGAGAGAGAGAGACACAGACAGAGAGAGAGACTGACAGAGAGAGAGAGACAGAGACAGACAGAGAGAGAGACAGACAGACAGAGAGAGAGACATTTGCAGAGATGGACACAGACACAGGGAGAGAGAGACACAGGCAGAGATAGACACAGACAGAGAGAGACACAGACAGGGAGAGAGAGACAGACAGAGAGAGAGAGACAGACAGAGAGAGAAAGACAGACAGAGAGAGAGAGAGACAGAGAGAGACAGACAGAGACACAGGCAGAGAGAGAGAGACACGGGCAGAGAGAGAGAGACACAGGCAGAGAGAGAGACACACAGGCAGAGAGAGAGAGACACAGGCAGAGAGAAAGAGACACAGGCAGAGAGAAAGAGACACAGACACAGACACAGCGAGAGACACACAGACAGAGAGAGAGAGACACAGACAGAGAGAGACACACAGGCAGAGAGAGAGAGACACAGAGACAGAGAGAGAGACACAGACAGAGAGAGAGAGACACAGACAGAGAGAGAGAGAGACAGAGTCAAAGAGAGAGAGAGACACAGACAGAGAGAGGGACACACAGACTGACAGAGAGAGACACACAGACAGAGAGAGAGAGACACAGACAGAGAGAGACAGAGGCAGAAATAGACACAGACAGAGAGAGAGAGACACACAGACAGAGAGAGAGAGACACAGACAGAGAGAGAGAGACACACAGACACAGAGAGAGAGAGAGACACAGGGATAGAGAGAGAGACACAGACAGACAGAGAGAGACACACAGACAGAGAGAGAGAGACACACAGACAGACAGAGAGACATAGACAGAGAGAGACAAAGACAGAGAGTGAGAGGCAAAGACAGAGAGTGAGAGACACAGACACAGAGAGAGAGACACAGAC